>NC_051067.1:115890214-115948326 GCF_004664715.2 Peromyscus leucopus | reverse complement strand
TTTCACCTCTCTCCTCCTTTCTCTCCTTTGTTATTTTTCTTCATCTATTTCCTTCCTGTCATTCTTCTGGTTTTTTTTCTACCAGTTTCTAGTTTCACGTTCTATTTTACAATTACTATGTTTTAAGTTCTTTCATATAATTTTTCAGGGAATTGCTTTGGATTAAGCAAACTAAGTTACGAGTTTCCAGGTCTTCAGGTTCCCACAATGATACTCACTAATACAGTGGAAGAGGAAAACCAGAAGCCTGAGGCAAAGGCAATTCTGCACAGACCTCTCAATATTTTTAAGTCTCCTTCTTTTCTTATAGCTACATTTCTCCTAGTTACTGAAAAATTCCTATTTTCTCTCAATTTTCAAAGATAAAGTTTGCTGAGACTTAATACACACACACACACACACACACACACACACACACACACACACATATATATATATATATATATATATATATATATATATATATATATATATAATAAACTAGGGTCTACTATCAGTTTTCCCCCTACTGTGTGGCTGTGCTGGCTCTGGGGGATGGGATAGTCTCTCCACCATTGATAAGAAGCTGTAATTGTTTGCTTTATCAAGAGTGGCACCAAATACCAGAATGACTGCATGTGGAAGATAAATGTCTTCACCCCTCACTTTGTTTTATTGGCAACAATTAAGTTGATTTAAAAATAAATCCATGCTGCCTCTATGTGCACACCACACTCCAACATTCATAATTGCTCCCTGTGTGTAATGGCCTAGATGTTAATTTTAGATAGTTGGAATGGCAAGTCATATATTTTTAAACCATGGAGTCATTTTTAATTAATGTCTATTTGTTTTAATTTTGAAGCCCTGTTGAAATAATCAATAATAGAAGTTGAAAGCACAAGCTATGGCAACAAAGTTATGTGAATCCTTCTTACTGGCTGTAAATTACTTATGGAGTCTTTATAATTTTTTAAAGAAATTATTACTAATAAACAGAATATTATTTAAAGTATTCCATTAAATTTGCCTCTAGCTTCTTCCCACAAGAGGCCAATATTGCCGGTCTATTTCATTTTCTATGAAGGTAAGGGACAGAGTAATTTGAAAAACCAACTCAAAGGGAAATAGAGTTGTGTCATGAACATCTACTGAAGTTCTACTTGAAATCTGTAGCCACTAATTAAAATGGGGCCCATTGGGATGCTCCAGGTGCTTTGTTCTGCTTTAATGAGCTGCCCAGTTCCATAGTCACACATGGAACAGGTAGAACAGTTAATGTAACCACACAAAAGCCTTTTCTAAGAACATCAATGAAGCCAGAAAGGGGACAGGGAGCTGAGAGCATACACAAGAGCATAAAACTAAGCCATATAAAGAGCAAAGAGAGCAGGACAGAGTGTGGAGTTAAAAGGATGCCAAGTCCCCAAGGATAAGAGAAGCCTGGGTGGGATGTACTGATGAAGTGGTAGTACCTGTGTGTGAGCTGGAAACACGAGGCTTTGGGGAGAGTAAGACAAAAGCGTTTTGCCTGTTTTTGTTTTGTTGTGGCAGGATACCATGTATTCCAGGCTCATCTCTAACTTGTTCTAAAGCTAAAGATGCCTTGAGCTCCTGATCCTTCTGCCTCATCTTCCAAAGTGCTTGGATTACAGGCATGCACTACCACACTGCTCTCCAGAGAGATTTTACAGAGAAACAAAGTCTACAAATCTAGGGTCTGCTTTTATGGGGTTTTTTTTTTTTGTATTTATATTTGGTTTGTGAATGTATTTTTTAAATTTTATTTTATAATTTAATTTAATTTTACATATCAGCCACGGATTCCTTGTCCTCCCCCTCCCGCTCCCTCCCCATCTTCCCCAGAGCCCACCCCCCATTCCCTTCTCCTCCAGGGCAAAGACTCCCTGGGGATTGAGTTCAACCTGGTAGATTCAGTTCGGGCAGGTCCAGTCCCCTCCTCCCAGGCTGAGCTAAGTGTCTCTGCATAAGCCCCAGGGTTCAAACAGCCAGCTCATGCACTAAGGACAGGTCCTGGTCCCACAGCCTGGATGCCTCCCAAACAGTTCAAGCCAATCAACTGTCTCACTTATCCAGAGGGCCTGATCCAGTTGGGGGCTCCTCAACTATTGGTTCATAGTTCATGTGTTTCCATTCATTTGGCTATTTGTCCCTGTGCTTTTTCCAATCTTGGTCTCAACAATTCTCGCTCATACAAACCCTCCTCTTTCTCGCCAACTGGACTCCTGGAGCTCCACCTGGGGCCTGACCATGGATCTCTGCATCCAGTTCCCTCAGTCATTGGATGAGATTTCTAGCACAACAATTAGGTTGTTTGGCCACCCTATCACCAGAGTAGGTCAGTTCGGGCTTTCTCTCACCCATTGCCAGCAGTCTATTGTGGAGGTATCTTTGTGGATTTCTGTGGGCCTCTCTAGCACTTTGCTTCTTCCTATTCTCATGCGGTCTTCATTTATCATGGTCTCTTATGGTCTACTTTTGGAATGCAGTACTTGAAATAAGTACCAGCAAGGTCTTTGTAAGCTAGGAAGTCAGGGTCACAGAACAACAGTGTATTCAGAAATATTGTCATTAAATGTCATGCTTGGGGCAGGAGAGATAGTTCAATTTCAAAGGGCTCTAATGCTCTTGCAGAGGACCTGACAGCTGCCTAAAACTCACCTGTAGCTCCAACTCCAGAAAGAGCCAATGCCTCCACACTCCCATGCGCATACCCTCACACCAACACATACATTCACGTGATTAAAAATAAAATAAACGTTTTTAAATGCCATGTTTAGTGGCAAGAGAAAACCATCAGGCCTAGGGCAAAGTATCAATAAATTAAGGAAGACCAAAAAACATAACAAATACAGGATTTTTTAAGTCATAAATGAGGATTTTAAAGGAAGTAATGGGGTAGAAATTTGAAAACCTCCATTATAGAAAAGTATGATTTCCTATATTCAAAAGAAAATGCCTTTAAATAGTTGAGGGTTCCTGGGTATATGTATAATCCAGGTGGAAAATACATTTCTTGACTGGGAAACAGAAGGAAGAGCTTCATTGTTTTTTCTCTAGAAAAAAAATGATTAAAATATTTAAATGGTTATAAGCATTTGATTCTTGAATGCAATGTAGGGAGAGATGTGGAAAGGAGAGAGGCACAGCAATGTTGGACGTGGCAGATTCTGTATGCATTTCCTACTTTCTTTCTTTATGTCCTCTAAAATCATTAATTTTAGTTAACCATGCTTTGAATCTGGGTTTGTCCTTAAAATTAATAACTTTCTAAGTTTGTTTCACATATCTTTCCTAACCCTTATTCTTATGCCTTTTGTCTTTTATTGAAAATAGTTTTTCCCCCATACAATATATCCTGATAACATTTTCCCCTCCCCATTCTTCTCCCAATTTGTTCCCACATCCCCTCCCATTCAGACCACTCCTGTTATGTCTCTCATTAGAAAACAAACAGGTATCTAAGGGATAATACTATAATGCAATATAATCCAATAAGATACAATTAAAAAAAAAACAGAATAGGGTAAAACAAGCAGAAGAGAATGAGCCCAAGAAAAAGATACAGGTGTGGAGACCCACTTATTTGCATACTCAGGAATCCAGTAAAAAAAAAAGTCATAATATATATACAAAGGATCGGTAGTATAAAATAAATAAGAATAAAATATAATTTTTAATAAAAGAAGAAAAGAAAACTAAAAGACAGAGAGGCTATCATATGACATTTTAAGACAAGAACCCTCCAAAGATGAAGTTGAGTTTGTTTTCTGTTGGCCATCTACTGCTGGGCATGCAGCCTACCCTTAAGAATAGATTGTTTCCTGGTGAGACTATTTGGAGAAAACTAAAGTTTTGCCTTCAAGTGTTATCAATTGGAGATAGCTTCTTTTTTGGGCATGGCAGCATGTGCCCACTTCTTTCATCTCTAGGATCCCATTTGGTGCATATCCATGTGGGTCCTGTGAGTGCAGCCTCAGTCTCTGAGAACTCCTACCTGCATCAGTCCTGCGGTGTCTAGAAAGTCTTGCTTCCTTGGTGTCCTCCATCCCCTCTGGCTCTTACACTCCTTCTGCTTCCTCTTCTGCAGGGTTCCCTGAACCTTGGGGGGAGGGATTTGATGGAGACATCTTATTTAGGGCTGAGTGTTCTGAGATCTCTCACTCTGTGCATATCGTCAATGTGGGTTTATATATTTGTTCCCATCAGCTGAAAAAGAAAGTTTCTCTAATGATGACAGAGTAAGACACTGATCTAAGAATATAGCATAATGTCATTAAGAGTCATTTTATTGCTACATTCCTTTAGTAGAACTCGGTTTTCTCTAGATCCCTAGGCTATCTAATCACAAGATCTTGGTCACAAAAGCATCTTTGGGTTCCACCTCCTGGAGAAAGTTAAATCAAAGATTCATTGGTTACTCCCACCAGATTTGTGCCAACACTACATTAGCATATCTTGTAGGCAGAAGATCATTGTACACTAAAGACCTTCTAGCTGGATTGGTGTCTATGTTTTTTCTTTGTTAGCAGGCAGAATAGCTTCTGGTACCAATCTTTGGTTAGTACTTGAATGGCAGACCTTCTGGTACCAAGAACACTAGCCCTTAGGTATGAGGGCTCTAGGTAGGCACCAACTTGATTTCTCTAAGTTCAAGGTAGATGTTGTGTATAGCAATAGGACATTGTCATCAGTTTCTGAAGAGCAATTTATAGCTTTGGCAACAGCCTGGATTGTTTGGGGTTCCCATGAGACCGCTTTGGCCAACAACTCAATTAGATGTAACCCTTTTAAATACTGGAAACTTCATTTGGTAACAAGAGATGTCTAGTTGGAGCTCACATATAATATAGGGAGAGACAGCTAAAATTAAGGGTTATTTGAGTGGTAGTGTGGAAAACTATTGTCTTAGGAAGCTTCTACTATATTAGGTTTCCACACTGCCACTCAATGGCCCTTAATTTTTGCTGTCTTTCCTCGTATTCCCTCCCTTGTCTCCCTCTTTCCTTCCCCTCCTTACCTGATGTTCCCATTTCAGTTCCACCTTTTCTTTTCCATCTATGACTATCCTGTTTCCCCTTCCTAGGGCAATCTGTCTGTTCTTCCTAGCCCCTTACTCTATACCTAACCTCTGTGGCTTGCAGTTTGCTTATCATTGATTTGACAGCTAATAGCATAAGTCAATACATACCATACTTGTCTTTTAGGGTCTACGTTACCTCACTCAGGATGATTTATTTTTTCTAGTTCCATCCATTTACTTGTGAGTTTTGTGATTTATTTTTTAACAGCTGAATAATAAATACTCCATTGTGTAAATGTACCATACTTTCTTTATCCATTCATCTATTGACAGACATCTAGTTTCCAATTTCTGATATTATGAATATGGTTGATCAAATGTTTTTGTATTAGGATGAAGCATCCTTTGGGTATATATCCAATAGTGGTATAGCTGGCTCTTGAGGTAGATCAATTTCCTCTTCCTGAGGAGCTACTACACTGATTTGTATAGTAGCTGTACATGTTTGCACTCCCACCAGCAATGGATGAGTGTTCCCCTTACTCCATATCTTTGCCAGCATGAGCTGTCATTTGTTTTTATTGATCTTGGCCATTCTGCTGGTGTAAAATGAAACCTAAGAGTCATTTTGATATGCACTTTCCCAATGACTAAGGATATTGAACATTCTTCTTTTGAGAATTCTCTGATGAAAACTGGGCCCCATTTTTTAAACTGGATATTTGTTTTCTTGATATCCAGGGGATCTCTTCTTGTTCTTTTTTATATATATTCTTCTTTAGATATTTGCCCTCTATCAAATGTATAGTTGGTTAAAAAAAAAAAAAACCTTTTCCCATTCTGTGAAGTGCTACTTTTTCAAAATAATGTTGTCATTTGCCATACAGAAACTTTTCACGTTCATAAGGTCCTATTTATTAATTTCTGTTCTTAGTGCCTATGCTTTTGTTGTTCTGTTTAGAAAGTTTTTTCTTGTGAAAATGAGTTCAAGATTGGTCCCTACATTCTCTTCTTTAAGGTTTAATGTACCTGGTTTTATGTTGAGGTCTTCAATCCATTTGGATTTGAGTTTTGTACACAGTGATAAGTATGAATCTTTTTGGATCTCTTCTACATGCACCCATCCAGTTTGACCAGAATCATTTGTTGAAGGTGCTATCTTTTTTTCTAGTGTGTGTTTCTGGCTTCTCCATTAAAAAAAATCAAATGTTCATAGGTTTATGTGCCTGTTTTTGTGCCAATACCACACTGTTTTTATTACTATAGTTCTGCAGTACAACTTGAAATCAGGGATGGTATTATCTCCAGCAGGTCTTTTATTATTCAGGATTATTTTAGCTATCCTGAGGTTTTTTTGTTATAAAAAGCTGAAAAAAATTGCCTTTCAAGTTCTGTGAAGATTCACGTTAGAATTTCGATGGGGATTATATTTAACCTGTATTTGTTTTGGTATGATGGCTGTCTTTACTATATTAATCCTATGGATTCATGAGCATGGAGATATTTATGTTTTCTGATGTCTTTTCAATTTCTTTCTTCAATGTCTTAAAGTTTTATAGTGCAGGTCTTTCACATGCTACCCCAGGATAGTTTATATTATTTGAGCCTATCATGAAAGGTGTTGTTTCCATGATTTCTTTCTGAGTCCATCTGTCATTTGTACATAGGAAGACTACTGATTTTGTGAGTTAATTTTATAGCCTGCTACTTCACTAAAAGTGTTGGTAGGAGTCTCCTGGTGGAATTTTTAGGGTCACTTATGTATACAATCATATTATCTACAAATAAAGGTACTTGGCCTTTCTCCTTTCCAATTTGTATCCCCCTGATCTCCTTCAGCTGTCTCATTTCTCTAGCTAATACTTCAAGTCCTGTATTGAGTAGATATGAAGAGAGTGGACAACCTTGTTTTGTGTGTCACTGTAGTAGTATTTCTTATATGAATGCACGTGCCTTTTTGCTTGGTGCATAGATGTTAAGAATTGCAATGTTCTCTTGGTTGATTTTTTTCCCTTTGATGAGTATTTTCTTCCATCTTATTAGTTTTGATTTAAAGTCTACTTTGTTAGATACTAAATTGGGTACAACAGCTTGCTTCTTAGGTCCATTTGCCTTGAATATATATTTCGATCCTTTTACCCTTGATGTTAAGGTGTGTTATTTAGATGTAGTACAGGGATGGAACTTGATTTCACATCCATTCTGTTAGTCTCTGTCTAATTGTGGAACTGAGACCATTGATGTTGAGAGTTACCAAGTAGCAGTGTTTGTTGATTCCTGTTATTTAGTTGTGGTGCTGTGATTTTTTCCTCTCTTTTTATTTTATTTTATTTTTCTGATCCTGATTATTCCTTCCTGTGTTTCCTTTGGTGTGGTTAGCCTCATCAAGTTGAAGTGTTCATTCAAGAGACTTCTCTAGAGCTGGATTTATATGTATATACTACTTATATTTGGTTTTATCATGGAATGTCTTTCTTTTTCTATCTATTGTGATTGGAAGTTTTTCTGGTATGGTAGTATTGGCTGGTATCTGTTGTCAATTAGGGTTTTGTAAAACAATTGTCCAGGCTGTTGGTCCTGTCTGACTATTGAACAGTCTTGAATGAAGGAGTGAGGATTAAGAAAAATAATAGATATGAAAGACACAGATGTAAAAGAAAAAGGCAGAGACACAGAATAGCATCAGGAAGGCTCTGTGTCACTACCACAGTCGCCCTGAGTTTATTATTCATGGCCTGTTCATTCGCCAGCAAGGGGAGAGGCAAAAGACTTCCCCCTCTCAAGGGAACAAAGTACAAACAAGTGTAAACACCTCCTTAGTACTCAAGACTTCAGGTAACCATGCCTTTGGCCATAACATCTTGTTATGCAGCCTTGCCGGGCAAAACAAGCTCGAACTCGGACCCTGAGTCAAGATAGAATAAGGTCTCACTATGGAGTCTCTGTGGGCCCCATACCAGGCCCTTTTAGCTTTTAGAGTCTACATAGAGAACTGAGGTGTTATCCTAATAGGTCTGCCTACCTTACTCGGTGTTTTCCCTTTGCAGCTTTTAATATTAATATTAAAAGCTTTCTTTTTCTATATATTTAGGGTTTTGATTATTATGCGCCAAGGAGACTTTTTTGGGTCCTGTCTATTTGGTGTTCTGTATGCTTCTTGTACATTTTTAGGCATCTCCTTCTTTAGGTTAGGAAATTGTTTTCCTATGATTTTGTTGAAAATATTTTTGCTGTGCCTTTGCCCTAAATTTCTTCTTCTTTTCCTATTATTTGCCTATTGGTCTTTTTATAGTTTCACAGGTTTCTGAATGTTTTATGTCAAGAGTGATTTTAGATTTAACATTTTTTTGACCAAGGTATGCATTTATTCTGTCTTGCCTTCAGTGCCTGAGATTCTCTCTTCTACCTCTTGTATTCTGTTGATGAGGCTTGCCTCTGAATTTCTGTTTAAGTTCTTAAATTTTTTATTTTTCCAGTTTTCTCTAAGTTTGGAATTTCTTTATTGATATGATTCCAACTTTAAGGTCTTGGTCTGTTGCATTTATTTCCTTCCACTGTTAGTGTTTTCATAGATTTCTTTAAGGCATTTATTCATTTCCTCTTTAAGGACCCCTATCATATTCATAAAGGCTATTGTAAGAGTCTTTCTTCTCTTATGCTTTAGCAATGTTGTATATTTCAGGGCCTGCTACAGTAAGTTGCTGGGTTCTAGTGGAGACATGTTGTCCTGACTGTTAATGGTTGTGTTTTTACACTGGCATCTTGGTTATCTGGGTTTGGCATGATTGTACTTCTAAGCGCTGATATCTGGTAATGTCTCTGTTGAGTGGGTGTTTTGTTTCATGATTTCTGTTGCCCTCTTTGATTCTCAGGAGAGTGTGGTGGCTGTGTGTTGTCTGACAGGGAATGCTTCTGAGATCCTGACAGATGTGGCCACTGGGAGTTCTAAATACAATGTGTAAGTAAGGTATTGAGAGCTGACAGTTTTGAATGCGGATGTGCTAGAAGAGGGAAAGTGTCCCCAGGAGAGATGAAAGTAGATTATTCCACCAGGATCTATGGTGGTATTTTCTTTGTACTGAAATGTGATTTTAATTGTATGTTAATAAATAAAGTTGCCCAGGGGTCAGAGCTATTAAAGCCATAGCAAAAACTGGGCATTGGTGGTGTACACCTTTAATCCCAACACTTGGTATACAGAGCTAGGTAGATCTCTGTGTGTTCAAGGATACAGCCAGCATTGGAGACACATGCCTTTAATCTCAATACCAACCATAGAAGACCTGGAAGTCTCTACAGACAGGCAGTGACGAGGCAGTCATGTGTTTGGGTTTACAACCAATGAGAAGGCAGAACAGAAAGACTATATAAAGACAAACACACAGGAAGTAGGTCTCTTTTTGGAGAGGTCTCTTGGCTAGCTGCAACAGGCGGTAAGGCTCTTAGCTCTGACCTCTTGGCTTTCTTCTTTGCATTGGTTCTGTGTTTCTTATTTAATAAGACAGTTGGTTACATCTACAAGGATCTGCCTAGTCCCCTAGAAATGGGGGCAAAGAGTAAGGAGAGGCCACAACAGGTAGTCTGCTGCAGAGCTGGGTGTGAGACTGGGGGATTGGGTTTAGAGGACAGGAAAGACACTGAAGATCTTAAGCTTGCTTACCTGTTTCACTGGAATACTGGCTTCTCTGGCAGGCTTGACTTGTGAGTTCCCAAGAAATGCCTGCTGCATTTGGGGGCTGGTACAAAGGGATGAGTGGGAAAGAAAGTCAGAGAAGACATACATGGTCTGTTGGGGGTGAGAACAGAGAGGAGAGAGATGCTGAAGCAGATGGTCTGCTACAGAGATGAGGGTGAGACTGGGGGATTGAATTTGAAGGAGAAGAGGGAGAGTGAAGGTTTGTAGTTAGTCTACCTGCTTCTCTGGCCTGTGTGACCAGCAGGTTTCCAGGGGATGCTTTTGGGTTAGGGGATGGGACAATGGAATGAGTGGTAAGAAAGGTTGGAGGAGATGATCTGAGTGATCCAATGGAGATCTGGGCAAAAAGGAAGGCAAGTCTATCTCTTTTGATGTTACATACAGGGAGTTTGAGTTTAATGGAATTGCTTTGAGTTTCTCTCCATTTAATTTGATGTTGGCTGTTGACTTGCTGTAAATTGCCTTTATTATGTTTAGGTATGTTCCCTGTATTCCTGATCGCTCCAAGACTTTTATCATGAAGGGGTGTTGGATTTTGTCAAATGCCTTTTCTGCATCTAGTGAGATGATCATGTGGTTTTTTTCTTTGAGTTTGTTTATATGGTGTATTACATTGATGGACTTTCGTATGTTGAACCACCCTTGCATCCCTGGGATGAAGCCTACTTGATCATAGTGGATAATTGTTCTGATGTGTTCTTGGAGTCTGTTTGCCAGTATTTTATTGAGTATTTTTCCATCAATGTTCATGAGGGAGATTGGTCTGTAGTTCTCTTTCTTTGTTGCATCCTTGTTTGGTTTAGGAATCAGGTTAATTGTAGCCTCATAGAAGGAGTTTGGTAATGTTCCTTCTGTTTCTATTATGTGGAACAATTTAGAGAGTATTGGTATTAACTCTTCTTTGAAGATCTGGTAGAATTCTGCACTGAAACCATCTGGTCCTGGGCTTTTTTTGGTTGGGAGACTTTTAATGACTGTTTCTATTTCCTTAGGGGTTATTGGACTATTTAAATAGTTTATCTGGTCTTGATTTAACTTAGGTATGTGGTACTTATCCAGAAAAATGTCCATTTCTTTTAGGTTTTCCAGTTTTGTGGAGTAGAGGTTTGTGAAATATGACCTTATAATTCTCTGGATTTCCTCAATGTCTGTTGTTATGTCCCCCTTTTCATTTCTGATTTTGTTGATTTGGATTCTCTCTCTCTGTCTTTTGGTTAGTTTGGATAAGGACTTGTCTATCTTGTTGATTTTCTCAAAGAACCAACTCTTTGTTTCATTAATTTTTTGTATTATTCTCTTAGTTTCTAATTTATTAATTTCACCTCTCACTTTGATAATTTCCTGGCATCTATTCTTCCTGGGAGACTTTGCTTCTTCTTGTTCTAGAGCTTTCAGGTGTGCTGTTAAGTCACTAGTGTGGGATTTCTCCAACTTCTTTATGTGGGCATTTAGTGCTATGAATTTCCCTCTTAGCACTGCTTTCATAGTGTCCCATAAGTTTGGGTATGTGGTGTCTTCATTTTCATTGATCTCTAGGAAGTCTTTAATTTCTTTCTTTATTTCTTCCTTAACCCATTGGTGATTCAGGTGAGCATTATTCAGTTTCCATGAGATTGTAGGTTTTCTGTAGTTTTTGTTGTTGTTGAAATCTAACTTTAAACCATGGTGGTCTGATAGAACACAGGAGGTTATTTCAATTGTTTTGTATCTGTTGAAATTTGCTTTGTGGCCAAGTATGTGGTCGATTTTAGAGAAAGTTCCATGGGTGCTGAGAAGAAGGTATATTCTTTCTTGTTAGGATGGAATGTTCTGTAGATATCTATTAGGTCCAATTGGGTCATGACATCAGTTGAGTCCTTTATTTCTCTGCTAAGTTTCGATTTGGGAGATCTGTCCAGTGGTGAAAGTGGGGTGTTGAGATCTCCCACTATTAATGTGTGGGGTTTTATATGTGGTTTAAGCTTTAGTAATGTTTCTTTTGCATATGTGTGTGCCCTTGTGTTTGGGGCATAAATGTTCAGAATTGAAACTTCATCTTGGTGGATCTTTCCTGTGATGAGGATGTAATGCGCTTCTTGATCTCTTTTGATTGATTTTAGTTTGAAGTCTCTTTTGTTGGATATCAGGATGGCTACACCCACTTGTTTCTTAAGACCATTTGATTGGAAAGTCTTTTCCCAGCCTTTTATTCTTAGGTAGTGTCTGTCTTTGAATTTGAGATGTGTTTCTTGTCTGCAGCAGAAAGATGGGTCCTGCTTTCGTATCCATTCTGTAAGCCTATGTCTTTTTATAGGCGAATTAAGTCCGTTGATATTAAGGGATATTAACGACCAGTGATTGTTCATCCCTGTTATTTTTGGTGGTAGTGTGTGTGTACTTCTCTTCTTTGGGGTTTACTGTTGTGGCTTTATCTATTGCCTGTATTTTCGAGTGTGTATCTGACTTCCTTCGGTTGGAATTTTCCTTCTAGTGCTTTATGTAGGGCTGGGTTTGTGGATAGGTATTGTTTAAATCTGACTTTGTCTTCGAATGTCTTGTTCCTTCCGTCTATGATGATTGAAAGTTTTGCTGGGTATATTAGTCTGGACTGACATCCATGGTCTGTTCGTGTCTGCATTACATCTGTCCAGGTCCTTCTGGCTTTCAAAGTCTCCATTGAGAAATCGGGTGTTATTCTGATGGGTTTACCTTTATAGGTCACTTGGCCTTTTTCCTTGGCTGCTCTTAATATTCTTTCTTTATTCTGTACATTTAGTTTAATTATTATGTGTCCAGGGGACTTTTTTGGGGGGTCTAGTCTGTTTGGTGTTCTATAGGCTTCTTGTATCTTCATAGGCATTTCCTTCTTTAAGTTGGGAAAGTTTTCTTCTATAATTTTGTTGAATATATTTTCTGTGCCTTTGAGTTGGTATTCTTCACCTTCTTCTATCCCTATAATTCGTAGGTTTGGTCTTTTCATGGTGTCCCAAATTTCTTGGACATTTTGGTTCATGACTTTGTTGGCTTTAGAGTTTCCTTCGACTGATGAAACTATTTCTTCTACTGTATCTTCAATGCCAGAGATCCTCTCTTCCATCTCTTGCATTCTGTTGGTTATACTTGCATCTGAAGTTCCTGATCTTTTACTCAGGTTTTCTATTTCCAGCATTCCCTCTGTTTGTGTCTTCTTTATTTTTTCAATTTCCCTTTTCAGGTCATGGACTGTTTTCTTTATTTGTTTCATTGCTTTTTCATGATTTTCTTTCAGTACTTTATTGTTTTCTTCCTGTACTTTATTGTTTTCTTCCAGAACTTTATTGTGTTCTTCCAGGACTTTATTGTTTTCTTACAGGACTTTATTGTTTTCTTCTAATTTGTTTGCCCTTTCCTCTAGTTGTTTACAGTGTTCTTCCAATTTTCTTGTCTTTTCCTCTACACAAGCCTCTAACTTCTTCATGATGTTACTCATAAGGCTACTTTCTTCTGCTTCTTCCAATTTTTGATGTTCAGGTCTAGATGTTGGAGGCGGGCTAGGCTCTGGTAATGCTGTATTGCTCTTCATTTTGTTGTATGTACTTCTGCCTTGATGTCTGCCCATCTCCTTGTGGTTCCTTCTTGGTCTTATCAGTGTACTTGGTTCAGAAAGAGCTGACAAATTCAGGAAGTCTCTCTCTCTTGTCCAGATGGGAGTTCTCTTGTCCAAATGGGAACTCCGCGGCAGGATGGAAGCTCTTATCTGGACCAGAAGTCTCTGGTCCAGAAGGGAGGTCGGGAGCAGGATGGGAGCTGGGGGCCGGTCTCTAAGTCTCAGGAGGTGGCTGGGGTCTTGGGCAGATGGGCGTGGGGGCAGGGCATGGAGATTGCAGGTGCTGCCAGGAGGGGCTTGGAAAAGGGGATCCCTCCTGGTGGGGCTAGAAGGGGACCTGCCTGGTGGCCAGAACCTGGGGCCAAGTTGGACAGGTCTTCCTGGAGTGACTGGTGCCCAGGGATGGGGTCTGGGTTGGGCCCGGATACTCACCTCTGGTCCAGAAGGGAAGTGGGGGGGGGCAGGATGGGAGCTGGGGGCCGGTCTCTAAGTCTCAGAAAGTGGCTGGGGTCTTGGGCAGATGGGCGTGGGGGCAGGGCGCGGAGATTGCAGGAGCTGCTGGGGGGGGCTTGGAAAAGGGGATCCCTCCTGGTGGGACTAGAAGGGGACCTGCCCGGTGGCCAGAACCTGGGGCCAAGTTGCGCAGGTCTTCCCAGAGTGGTTGGTGCCCAGGGATGGGGTCCGGGTTGGGCCCGGATACTCACCTCTGGTCCAGAAGGCCAGAGGGGAAAATACTTTAATTTTTAAATCAAGTGGCTTTCTAAGGTGTCACAGTTCCCAGAACTAACTCTTAAATATCCAGGACCACCTGTCTTTATGCCCCTCTTCAATGAAGACAAGTAAGATGGTAAGGTGTTAAAAAAAACAAAAAAAAAAAAAAACCAAACCTGCTCTGTGCTTGGGTCAAGAAAGATAATATAGCAAGATTGTTCTTGGTTGTCCACCAGAACTAGCTGGGAAGACCCAGTCGCTGAAGACACCATAAATGTTGGATACAGGATAGAGTGGAATAGAGCTAGAAGTTTCTTCCCTGCTGGCTAGCACACAATGCCAGAAGATGCGATGCAGTTTGTCTGGGAAGCAACTCGTCAACAATCTTATCCATCTATGGAACTTGCATGTTAAAGTAACCACCTGCCAGGCAAGATGTGCCTGTAGGTGCAGTAGTGGTATGACTGTTCCAGGGGTTACCAACAACTTTCTGGAGCAATTCGAAGCCTGCTCCATGTTAGAGAATGTATGTCTGGTACTGTAAACCTGGCCAAAAGCCCACTGAGTTAGGAGCGAATGTAATACTGTTGTTTTGTTAGAGGATAGGTAGTCAATCTGCTCTCTAAATCTTTAGATATACTCCCATACACCACTTATTCTCATTGTTTGTCAAAGAAGCTTCTTTTTGCAGTGAACAACAGTGAAAGCAGAGACTCTTAACTGGTCAGTATGTTGGGAATAAGTGATTGTTGAGTGCTCAGCCTTAAAGGGGGCTTCTCTAACTACTCCTCAAAGGCCTGGGGAACATTTCAGAAGAAGTGGAAAGAGTGCAAGAGCTTGAAAATGCAATTGGATGCTATCTAACACTGATTTCTTGATATGGCATAGCTATTGAAATCAAGAACACAGTAACTATGACCACTTGCACACACACACACACACACACACACACACACACACACACACACACACGATAAGAGCAGCAGTAGCTAGGAAAAAGAAGGGCCCAGGCAGGAGTGAGGGGGAGATAAGATAAGGTGATGAGGGGAAAGGGACACAATCACGACACATTGTACAGTGTATGGAATTGTCAAAAATAATTAAACAAGGAATGGAAAATAAGAAATTTACAGTTATGGACATATAGGCTGGAAATAATGATAAATTGCATTAAGTAATGACATTATTATCACTTAATGTAACTTAAATGACATAGTAGACTGAGGAAGAAAAATAGGATTTGAAGGAGATGGCCCATGACTACGTTTTATTTTTTAAGCTTAAATACACAAATATACCACTCATGAGTTATTCTCATTCCAGGGCTTTAGGACTCTATGACAAAGTCCTCATGAAACTGTCACTACACACAGATGTGGCTTCTTGATGTTTTTATCCATGCCCATGTGTTTCACACTGTGTATAATATCATATGCTGCTGCTATAATACTCAGTTGCTACATTTTAAAGCCTAAAGTCTTTGCCCTTCAATTTTGATGGAGGATTACTTCACATAAAACAATGCATGGAAATTTGGAAAGTTTCCAGTGTTTAAAATTGAACCAAGCCTACCCTAATATAAAAATTTGTAGTGACTGTCCAGAACTTAAATCCCTGATGCCTTGAAGGACCACCACTGCCTCAAACAGGCTGAACAGTTGCCATAGAGACCACGACTGGAAACCAAGGCCAGCAGGACTCTGCAACAGAGTACTGTGTCCATTTCATGAAAATCATAGGGCAAAAAAAAAAAAAAAAAATGGCAGGCATTAGAACCACAAGGTAAAGCATCACTAAATATAAAGAGAATATTGTTCCACAGAAATTACCAGTAAGAACAGTGTATTGGGCACTTTCCTTGTTGCTGTTACCAAATGTTACGTTGAAATTTCCTCTGAGGTGAAGCATAGCATCCTTGAGGGAAGCTCTTTAAGACTTGGGAAGTAGGGCTGGAGAGATGGCTCAGCGGTTAAGAGCACTGACTGTTCTTCCAGAGGTCCTGAGTTCAATTCCCAGCAACCACATGGTGGCTCACAACCATCTGTAATGAGATCTTGGTGCCCTCTTCTAACCAGCAATCATACATGCTGTATACATAATAAATAAATAAATCTTTGAAAAAAAAAAAGACTTGGGAAGTAAACAATGGGCAAAACCAAGGAAGTCTCTAACCCTAGATGCATAATGTTCTGTCCCTTCTAAGGTATCTAGAAAAATCGGCTGAGAAGTGAGACTCAGACTTGTTGAGCTGCCCCAAATCATACAGAGAGCCCCAGGATGTGCGTTTTCATAAGTTGACTCCCATGTTTAGGTGGGCTTTTGATGATTCAGTTGCCTTTGAATCTCCCATGCTCCTGTAAGTAACCCTTCATCATACTCCTCTAAGGAACACCAAAAAAACCATTGGTTCACCAAGTTAGAGTTCAGTGGTGTAGCTAGAAACCAAGTATTTAAACACGTGAGCCTTTGAGGGATGGGTCACATTTAGACCACAACAGATGCTATGATTCAAAACCAAACAAAAAATTTGATAAGAACAATAGAACTGAGCCATGGTGGCACCTTCGAGCAATCCTAGAACTATGCATGCTAAGGAAGGAAAATAATGATTGGCAGGTACCAAGGACTACATGTGAGTTAGAGGCTAGTCTGAGCTACAGAAGGAGATTCTGTCAATGTCAAATGAGAGAGAGAGAGAGAGAGAGAGAGAGAGAGAGAGAGAGAGAGAGAGAGGATGACCCTTGTGATAAGAAGGCATACACTTACATCATCATCATCATCATTATTATTATTATTATTATTAGACAGCTAAAAAAAAAATTTAAAAAGCCAAAAAAGTGGTTGAGACAGGAAATGCAAAACAACATTTACTAGGAAACAAAAATATTTCACTGTGTCAATGATGTTTCCTTTTTTGAAAAAAACAATATTGTCGAAGCAAATGTTCTTCAGAAGTCCATTGAAAGAGTGAGAAATTCCCAGTTGGCTGTGGTGAGAAATTGAGTTCCTGGATGATAGGAGACAGCAACCCCCTTATCTCTGTATAGTTGCTCCCAGGACAATCTTTTAAGAATAATATACAAGATAATCAACCACATATATTTATCACAAACAATATAATAGCCAAGGCAGAAAACATGTCTTCAAGCTCCTCCCACCATGCATTTCCATATTCTTACTCTCCCATCACTCTGGTCTATGATGGAGCTTACAGACTCCCATGGTCAATGATTTAACACCCATTTGCCTGATCACTGCAAAGGCTCATTATGGAGACTTTTTAGCATTTCCTGTCTACTCCTTTAATGCATCTTTTGTTTACCCCTTGAAGGTTTTGTGTTCATATGCTAGAAAATGCACATAATTAGAAATTACAGTATTCACTCCATTTGACCTTATTGACCCTCTCACTTCTGTAGGAAATAAGGAAGGAAGGAAGGAAGGAAGGAAGGAAGGAAGGAAGGAAGGAAGGAAGGAAGGGGGAAAGAAGGAAGGGAGGAAGGGAGGGAGGGAGGGAGGAAGGAAGGAAGAAAGAGAGAGAGAGAGAGAAAGAAAGAAAGAAAGAAAGAAAGAAAGAAAGAAAGAAAGAAAGAAAGAAAGAAAGAAAGAAAGGAAGAAAGAAAGAAAGGAAGGAAGAAAGAAAGAGGGAGGGAGGGAGGGAAGGAAGGAAGGAAAGAAAGAAAGAAAGAAAGAAAGAAAGAAAGAAAGAAAGAAAGAAAGAAAGAAAGAAAGAAAGAAAGAAAAAGAAAGGAAGGAAGGAAGGAAGGAAGAAAGAAAGAAAGAAAGAAAGAAAGAAAGAAAGAAAGAGAGAAAGAAAGGAATTATTCTATAACAATACCAACACTTGCTTGTTAGTGAGTTCTCATACACTGCTGGAGAAAGTGTTAACTGGCACAATCATTTTGGAAAGCTGTTAAACAGTTTCTACAAAAGCTGGATACACCCATAGCCTCTAATTCAGAAATACCACTCCTAGCGGTGTATGCATGTGTGTCTTCAGGAGAACTAATTAGCACAGCCCAAAATAAATAAGCCCCAAACATGCACAAGCAGTAGAATGAGCAAATAAACTGTCGCATATTCATTTAAGAGAAATCTGTCCCAAAATGAGAATAAACACAATACAAATGCGTAGTGTTTGCAGTAACTAGGATTAATTACACAAACATACTGTTGAATGAGGAAAGCCAGATGGCCCCTTCCTCAAATCTGGAAAGCTCATGTGTGCTACAAGAAACTGAGGTTCCGGTGACTTCGTCTCTATACTGGGAGGAGCCCCATTGGACATTCTGCGTCTTCATCTGACTGATCATCAATCACACTAGATCTGTTTGTCAGAATTCACTGAGCTGTGTATCCAATGTTTGTGCACTTTTCTGTATGCACATTATACTTCATAATATTTCCCCCAAAGAAGGGAACAAATCAATTTAATTAATCACATTAACAAAATAATGAAGAAAATAATAAAATCATCACACCACTGATGCAGAAAAAGCAATTTATAAAATTGAGCCTTAATGAAAATTTTCTTAGCAAAGCTGCAATAAAATAGAACTTCATTAGTCCGATGGAGAGCATCTATTAAAAATCTTTAAGAAAATTCTCATTCCCTTGTAAAATAGTGAAAGCTTTCTCCCTGAGGTCAGAACCAAAAGGTGCCTGCTAATACCCTAACGCCTCAACTCTGACATTTCTGAATATCCTAAGTAGTACTATAAGGCAAACTTGGGAAATCATTTTTCATAGATGCCTTGGTAAACTGCCATAAAATAAATCAGATATACATCATAAAATTGACATGAGCATTTAACAAATATATTACATAACTAATATGTCTAACATTTTATTTTTGGATGTGCACCAAAAGATTAAAAATTAAAGATTAAAACTATCCCAGAGATTGGAGAGATGACTCAGTGGGTACAATGCTCATCACATAAGTGTGAGGAACAGAGTCCAGATCCCTAGGAGCCGTGGAAATATCAGGTGGGTGTGGCAGACCTCCACTAATCCCAGTGCCTGCAGCAAACCAAGGGGGCTCCTGGAAAAAGCTGAGCAGCTAGGCTAGCTGAATTAATGAGTTCCAGATTTGGTGAGTAATCCCACCTCAATATATAGAAGTGGAGAGGGGCTGAGGACACCCAAGGTCAGTCTCTGTCCTCCACATGCATTCAAGCATCTGTGTATACATGCAATATACACATGCATGCATGCCGCACACATACAAAAGATCATAGAGACAAACATATAAAAACTTAGATATTGATCCATTATAAAACCATTGAGCAACCCTGTACTAGTGAGAGTTCTCTAGAGGAACATAACTGATAGAACGAATGTATATATGTATTTTTTTCATGTTTATATGTATCTATGTGTGTATATAATATATAGAAATATATGTATATATTCATTCTATGATATATTCTAATAAACAGGCTGTGGTCCTGCTAACTCAACAGTGATTGTCTACCAAGAGAAAGTCCAAGAATACAGTAGTTGTTCAATCCATGAGACTGGGTGGTTTCAGTACATGCCAGAATTCCAAAGAAGTAAGCCTTTTGTGTGTGTGAGAGAGAGAGACAGGGTTTCTCTGTACAGTTCTAGTTCTGACTGTCCTGGAACTAGCTCTAAATATCAGACTGGCCTCAAGCTCAGAGATCTGCCTCCCTCTGTCTCCTAAGTGCTGGGATTAAAAGTGTGCACCACCACCATCTGGCTAAGAAGTAAGCTCTGATGCCAGTGAAGGAATGGACTTGCCAGCCAGAGCAAGAGCCAGCAGGCAAAAGAGAGTGAACATCTTCCTTCCATGTCCTTCATATGAACTGCCACCAGAAGGTGTGGCCCAGATTAAAGGAGGATTTTTCCACCTCCAAAGAACTGAGTCAAAATCAAGTCTTCCCCTAACCGCCCCCCACCACCTCCCAACCCCACCCATCATCCTGAGGCAGGTGGGAGAGCTGACCCTGAAGTCATTAGGGCAAGAGAACTGCCCCTACCCCACATCAGCTGCAGAACTCTGGGAAGTGGCCCCTATGCCATGCCTGGGCAAAACAGTAAAGCTGGCCCTCAAGGTGTAGGTGTGGGAGAACCAAGCTGAGGACATGAAAGCAGGAAATTGGCCCATCCCTTGCTGCAAGGATGGACCAGGCAGGGCAATGCAGTTCACCCTGGTGGTGAGGACAAGGGAGAGCTGCCGAGCTGACCAACCCTACAACTACCCAGGCCTAGAACCTGGGTTATATGTTGGCCCACCCAACATCCACCCCATCTGTGATGTGCTGGAGCATGTGAAGGGACCAGTCCTGCAGACCCAAAGCTACAGGGTTTCCACAACACGGGACAACAGCAGGGTATCCAAGAGGAGTCCCAGTGAGGGCCCAGCATCAATAGTGTAGCAGACACCAGAGGCCTCGAACAAGACAAGGACTCTACAATGAACACTTACAAGTAAAGATATATGGATTAAAAGGGAAAGAAGAAAGAAAGAAAGAAAGAAAGAAAGAAAGAAAGAAAGAAAGAAAGAAAGAAAGAAAGAAAAAATAAAAGTGGATCTTCCCCTTCAAGTGATTTAATTAAGAAATAATCCCACACAGGTGTAACCAGATGTAGTCAAATGACTACCAAGAGTAGCCATCACAACACTGAAGAATACAACAAAAGAAGTATGTTTTTTCTTATTTTGTACTTTAAATCATTTTAGACCTTTTGACTACACTCATGTATGGAGTGCAAGTGATAATCAGATACATGTATAGTGATCATCAGGCTAATTAATACATACTATGTATCTCTTCTTAAATGTCCATTGTTTCTCTGTGTTGGCAACCTATAAACCTCTAACTTTTTTTGTTTGTTTGTATTTTTTGTTTTGTTTATGTTTTATTTTAAATCCAATCAAGAGTTTCCCTTCTTCTCTCCTTCCAGTTCCTCCCTCACCTCTCTCCCCAATCCACTCCTCTTCCTCTGTTTCTTTTCAGATATGGATGAGTCTCCCAGTGATATCAGCTAGCCATGGTAAGTCCAGTTCCAGTGAGACTAGGCACTTCCTCTCTATTAAGGCTAGACGAGGCAATTCAGTAGGAGGAAAGGGTCCCAAAAGCAAGGTAACAGAGCCAGAGACAGTCCCTGCTCCCTCTGTTAGGAGTTCCACAAGAAGACCAAGTTACACAACTGTCTCATATATGCAGAAGGCCTAGGTCAACCCCAGTGTAGGCTCCCTGGTTGTTGGTTCAGTCTCTGTGAGCTCCTATGAGCCCAGGTTAGTTGAACTTCTAATTCTTAAAAAAAAAAACAAACAAACAAACAAAACAAACAAACAAAACCATAATAACTGTTTTTAAATGTACTCACTATTTACACACACAGTGAGATGTAAGGAGAGAAGTGGGGAGATTGAGAGTATCTGATATCCATGATCTAGTAGTTCTATAATTGGCTTTTGGTTTTAAGGAGAGTTCATGTTGACTTCTCAAATGTCTATACAAATTCAAATTCTCAACAATGTGAAAAAAAAATGACATATATATATATAGTCATTGTATCTGGGCTTTGATGATATCTCAGTGTGAATTTTGATTGCATTTCTCTAATAATTAGTGATGTGAACATTCTCTCTGTATTTATTGATCATGTACAGATCTGCTTTTGAGAAAGACCTATGGGATCCTTTGCTTGCTTGTATATAGAATCAAGTGCCATTGGTTTGCTTTTGTTTCTGTTGGTGATTTCAAGTTCCTTATAGTTTGAATATTAATCTCTTGAGTTTATAAGATTTTTCTCCCATTCCATTTGTCATTTCTTCCAAGCAGTTCCCCTCCCCTGCTGTGAAATAAGCGTCTTGGTTTATTATAATCCCATTCGTCCACTTTGACTTCTCTTGCTTCTGCATCTGGAGTCAAAAATACATTACTACCATATGGCTTTAAACTATTCCCATGGCTGTGGGTATAGCTCAGGAGCAGAGTACTGACTTTCCAAGGCCAGAGCCCCAGGTTAAACTCCTAGTACCATAATAATAAGTTGCAGTGCCTTCCTCATACTATTTGGGCAGTGTACTAGTCTAGGGCTCACATCTAAGATGAAATTGGATCCACTTTAAGTTGACTAATTTTATGGCAATAGAGAGAAGTGGTTTCAGTCTCCTGCATGTGTATGTCTTGTTTCCTCAACATCAGTTATTAAAGACACTGTTCTTGCCATAGTCTATGCTGAGAGTGCCTATAGCAAAGGACACTTGGCCATGCATGCACAGGTTTCTTCTAGGTCTTCTGTTCCTTTCCATTGGTCTCTGCATATGATCTTTCACTTAGTATAGCTTTGTGGTCTGCTTTGCTATTAGTGATTTAGCTCCTCTTCCACTTTCTCTTCTTCCTAATTAAAGGTGTCTGGTAGAACTCAACTGTAATGGTTTGCATTCTTTTGATTAATATCATTAATAGTTATTCATGGTATGTTAATGAAGCTCAGATATGTGATGGAACTATGACACCCTGGCTTTGTCAGTTTCTAGATTGCTCGGGCCGTATTCAGAATCCTTTGTGATTTTGTATCAATTCAATGCAGGATTATTTTTCACTACCCTTTAAAAATGCCATGATAATTTAATAGAGGTGGCATTAAATCTGTACATTGTGTGATATAACATGGACATGATATTAGTTCTTCTAAACCCATGTGTAGAGGGTTAAAGGAATGACAGTTCTTAAGGGGCATTCTAAAGAGCTGGGAACAGTTCAGTTGCAGGATGCTTGTCCAGTATGTGTGGAACCCTGGATTTGATCCTGAGCACCAGAAAAAAAAAAAAAAAAAAAAGAAGTAAATAGAAAACAAGCAAAAAACGTCCTACTTGAAGGCCACTAGAGCCTCCAACACTGCTAATTAATACATTTTGTGCTTTCCACACCTAATTTTATTCAGTTTAGAAATGGTTCATGGCTCTAGTAATTCTAATGTAGACTGTATTTAATAAAATACAGCTTCCCCCTGCCCCCAGACACTACATGGCTTTTAGCTTCTCATAAAACATCAAGCTTTCCATTTTAGGAAGAACAAAAAGAGATACCATAATCAGCAATATTCAAAACAATGGCTTTCAGATCCTAAAATAAATTTAAAGATTTCAAAGGATTCTCTGCCTGAGAGTCATCACTGCAGAGTGTGAAGGGAGAGGGACTCATCTGGCAGCCATCTGGCTGATTGAGAATATCCAGATTCATTTATAGTTATCCTTGATCGCTAGAAACTTAGTCGGCTGCTAATCATGAACTTACTCAGCATGATTCTGTGCTTGCTTGGTGACAGGCACTGTGTTTGGAAACCAAAGGAGAAAATTGTGAGTGTAGGCTTTGCTGGAGTCCTGCTCTGCCCCCTCTCTAGATTATTCTCCCCCTCTTTATATATGTCATTTTCCATACAGATGCTGTTGTGATCACAGAAATAGTATTATTGTTTAGCCACTGACACCTACCAAGTGTCTTTGTTTTGTTTCCACATCAAATAAAGTATTCTGATTTGGTTGCCACTGGAGATAAAAAGGAATTATCAAAGATATAGAGAGACTCGTTTACTCAAAATTAAAAGTACAATCGAACAAGTACTGCTTTGTTTTATAGGTAATTTTGTGACTAAACCCACATCATAATAATATAGTTTAGGACTGGTTCAAACAGACCACACTATTATGTCTCAGAAATAGAAATTTTCTAAGATGCATTTTTATTCTTATACTAAACATTATTTATAATTGCAGGATATTTTGATCTTCAATTCTTTCTTTTAAATAATGAGAATGAAAGATCTATAATGCAAATGGACAGAGGCCCATCAAATGATATGTTTCCAGGTTGTTGTATTAAATAATTGCACCTTTAAAAAAAATGTAGATATACAATTTTGTATATGTAGTATCCACTTGGGCAGAATCTTTGCACAGTTTAGGATTTTGAAGGATGGCAGACAGTATGTCATTGCCCCAAAATATGCTTTTGAATAGTTCCATAAAAAATCACCAAGTGTTCCGAATAGATAAGAACTTTGCTGACATTTATTGCTCTGCTATATGTAATACTGCATCTATAGACAGAAGAGGATCCATTTTGCAGGTAGTTCAGATTTCTAATGGGTCCCTTTAACTTCTATTTCAGGGGCTGGAGAGATGGTTCAGTGGTTAGGAGCGGTGTTACACTTCCAGAGGACCTGAGTTTGTTTCCTAGCACCCACATTGGGCAAGCTCACAACTACTTATAACTCCATCTTCAAGGGATCCAATGCCTTTTCTTCTGGACTCTGTGAGTAGCTACACACACACACACACACACACACACACACACACACACACACTTGAAAAAAGAGGGGGGACTGTATCTAGTGAAAGGAAGCTGTAGAAACAAAACAGATGCCAGATATTTGCACAGCGTTCCAATATTATCCTTGTATGCACTTAACTCATTACCTGCTAGACTGAGGTACTGGGACATCGTTCACTGACACTGCACCCCATCAAACCCCCACTGTGATTGACATCATTCTACTCATTTCTAACTTTTTGACCATTCAACACCAAAACCAGAAATGGGAACTTTTCTATAATCAAGAAAGAGAAAAACAGGTAACAATATGTGACTTGAAGGTTTAAATATTATGAGTGTGAGGTAACTTGCTGTCAACACATATCACTCCATAATATAAATGCTTTTCTTTTTCAGAATGAGTTGTCCCTTAGCTTGTCGATCATACAGCTATTACGATATTAAGGATGGCATTTACCCCTATCAATCTTCTAATCATATTTTACCACCTTCTACAATCTCACATCTTCTCTTTTTATTTAAAGTTGTATCAAGAGTACTTTTTTCTGAAACTAATTTTAACAAAAAAATTTAGGGTACCTCAGTGTCTCCAGAGAAACCATAATTATGAACAGATTGCGAACTAGAGAGATGGTCCAGCAGTTAAGAGCACTTGCTGCTCTTTCAGAGTACCCGGGTAAGGTCCCAGTGACCACAACAGTGGCTCATAAGCATCTATAATTCCAATTCCAATGGCCCAACACCTTTCTGATCTCTGCAGGCACCTGGCATGCATATGGTGCACAGGCATTATATGCAGGTAAAATATTAATACACATAAAAGATGAAACGAATAAGTCTAAAAGGGATGAATTGTGTTTGATATTGTATTATTTCATCTGCATAGCACTTAAATGCGGTTCCCCTGCTTTCCTGGCCTCTTGACTGTGATCAAGGTGGTGAGACTGAAGGAAATAGACAACATAATAGTTCTGATTACACTTGCAAGCAGATCTGGAAGAGCCTCTTTCTGCAGCGTTGATCTACACTGTTACCAACTCTCAGTCACAGTACATACGAGCAACCAATCCCTCATGCAGCAACCATTCAAGGATTTCATTAGCAATTGCTCAAAATGACTCAATTTGCAATTGACAGGTTCTCTAACTCTTGACCTTGCTTGGAACTTAGTACCAATGTGAGAAAACCTTATCAGATCTAATTTTAAAAAATTCACCCCTATTCAATTGATATGAGGCCCCACTTTCTCCAAGCCAACAGCCACCAATCAGGACATCATACCCCAAACCCCTTCTGTCTGTGAAATATTGTTTATCTTCTTGCTTTGGAATCTCAACTAAATGTGAAGAGATAGTAGTTAGTTACCTGCTTCAATAAACTCTAAAGTATTAGTAATGCTTGCTGACACCTTGGTTGTCATCGTTTTTCTTTCAGCTGAGTAGGGAGAATAATGGTTCTTGTGGATTGGCATATAGGAAAACTTCAGTATAGTGTCCTATAAGCAGGGGAAGATTCCCTGTTGCTGTTTCCAGTGACTGTTTCTTGCCAGGAACATGGTTTATCCTAGTTTACTGTTTGACATATGATATCTTCCCTCACAGAGCAATCCATAAGTATGTGTTTCAGGAGCAACTGGATTCCTTAATTTGTTACTTAGAACCAATTGTTTCATTGCAGAGATGAATCATTTTGCTTACTTGAAAATAAGAACTCTTAACTGTTACAATCTTTGAAACACTTTGTGTACTGTGTAAAACAGCAAGTGGAAGATTCCACACCTGACTTCACATAGCAGCTGGCACACCACAGTCAAAACAGGAACACTAAAAATATCGTATAAATTACCTTCAGGCTGTTTTCAAAAGTGCAGGTGAAATATAGATGAATTTCATGTTTAGACATGGGTCCCATCTCTAAGACATCTCATATATATGCAAATATTCAAAAATCTGAGTGAGAGAGAGAAGAGAGAGAGAGAGAGAGAGTAGATGAGAGAGAGAGAGAAAGAGAGAGAGAGAGAGAGAAATCTGAAATCCAAAACACTTCAGGTCCCATTCTGTAGAGACCAAGATGTCAGAAAAGGGCCATGGTGTAGGGTAAGAGGCCCAAAGGAGATGGGGATAGTGCATGTAAAATGAAAGAAGAGGAGGTAAATAATTCAAGTGCCAAGATTTAAATAGGGAAGAGAGAGAAAAAAAATAAGAAAGAGGACGTAGCTAACAAAAGCAAAGTCTGATGCTGGTGCCATATGGAACCTACTACTTTGTATTAAGAAAGGGTAGGAATGGAGGTGGCCTACATGCGTGGACAAAGTTGACCCCAGAATCCATGAGTGATCAAACAAAAATCTCAGTGCCTAGTGCCCAGTGAGGTACCTCACTATAAGCTGTTAGTCATCCTATTTTCAGCAGCCCTCAAACAACACAGGCTGCTGCTGACATTGTTCTTGATGCCTCACCAGATCTAAGGGGAAGGACCCTATTGAGGAGGACAGTGCACATCTTGGTTGAAGGACATAGAAAAATCTAAACTGGTACTGGATTGGAATCTTCCTCCTTGCTTATGAGCTTTCATACAGAGGCGCTGCGCCACCACTGGAGGAAAGAGTCATGCACAGTCTTACTGACTGATGTGACAGACTTTACTCACTACAATTATCAGCCCTGCCAGTTAAGATGTGCCCCCTGTATAATAGTGACATGACTGTTATGGGTAACAAAGCACTTTCTGGTTGAAATCGAGCCTGCTCCACAGGAAGGAATTCATGACTGGTCCTGAAAACTGTCAAAAATCCATTGCTAGTGAAAGCATGGGCCCTAAGGGAAACATACTGGAGTTATTTTACTGATTGTAATATGATGTCAAATTGCTTTCTAAATATTTATGTTTAGATCCGTCTATACTCTGCTCTCAGGTCACAATCAGGAAAGCTTCTTTTTTGCAATAGAAAGCAGTGAATGCAAATATCCATGGCCACTCATGCTATTGAGAATAAATGACCATTGAATATTCAGCCTGAAACAGGACATATATTGGGGAACAGGATGGAGGGGGGAGGAAAGAATTTAAGAGTTGGATGATGGGGAAGAGGACTGTGAAACACTATCTGGGTTGGGAAGAGGAAGGGAGTCATAGAACTCTACCCATTCCTGGGAAACTATTAGCTATCAGATGTTGAAGAAGGAAGAGTCATTGTCTTTCAGTGGTATAGCCTCTGGTGAATTTCCCATACTCCAGTGGATAGTGCCACACCCATGCTCACATTACACAATCCTGTTTAAACTCAGAAACAAAAGAGCATGAAAGTGCAATGGAACTTCCATGGAAGAGGGACAAAAAGGGATGAGAAGGCTGAATGTGACCAGAATGCATCATATATGTACACGAAATAGTCAAGAAATAATTAATTTTAAAGAGTTATCTCATATTACTAGCTTATGTTTTTATGTCTAATGTTCTGTGTGGGTCCCAGCTCAGCATGAATGCCAGTAGGTTGTTAGTTGAAAAGGAATGAATTAATGAGTTGTTTTCAGTTTGTACCATATTCACAAGGAAAACTCAAGAACTATTTTTCCAGTAACCTCCCTTGTCTTTGCTCAAGTGATTTACAATATATATACTACAAATTCAGAAGTTTTTAAAAAGTGGTATTTTTTTTAAGACAGAGTTCCTCTGTTAAACTACCCTGGCTGTCCTGAAACTCGCTCTGTAGACCAGGCTGGCCTCAAACTCAAAAAAAAAAAAAAGATCTCTATCTTCCCATCTCTCCCTCCTGGGTATTTGAATTAAAGGCATGTTCCATCACTGCCCAGCAAAAGTGATAGTTTTTAATGGAAAATGGACTCCCAGGAAAAACAAGGCAGGAGAAGAGGAAGAAGAATTAGGAATCAAGATGAGGCTGGAATTCCAGATGAGCACTGCTTTACTAAAAGAAACATCATGTCTCTCAGTCATATAGGACATCTCTGAGCTATTTGTAAACAAGTACCCATACCACACTGACAAGTCAGAGGGCAGAGTGTGTAATATACTTGCCAGCTTGCTGTCAACCTTACTTCTTTCTTCACTGGTCCGAGTTTGTCCCTCTAGCAGTTAACATCTTTCTAATTCTGTTTTTTGTCCCCTGGGGAAGCCATGGCTTCACAGCACACATGCATACCACTTCATACATGCTTAGAACCAGAGCCAAGAGCCAAAGCCAGGGTGGGTCCATCAATGTGGACCCTCTGTTGGAGTGTCTGTGTGTCTCCAAGCCAGAAGAATCCTCTTCAACACCAGGTTCCAGGTGTAGCAATCTTCAGAAGAATACTAGGTAGCTCTCATTGCCACTAGATGATGTGACTGTAGGCAGAGCCACTTGTGGTGGGGGGTAGAAAATTGCCACAACAAATTAAAGGCAACCTAATCCTTCAAAGAAAGAAAGACAGCAAAAAATTCTGCAAAATGTGGAAAGAAAAAGCTATGTGTTGTAAAATTATGTTGTTGCTGGAATAAATAGCCACCTGCTCTTCTAACACAGGGAGCAAATAAAATCACAATATTTAATAATGCTAGCTCCCAAATCATTTTCTTCAGCTGGTGTGAGTCTAGAGAAGCAACGGTGAAAATTAAATTAATCTACCCCCTGGGATTAAGGATTGAGTTAGGCTGCCCAGGACTAAGACAAATATAAAGAAAGCATAAAAACATAGTTTTATGCCTGAAAGCAGTTATTCTGAGGGAAAAGATCAATATTGCTTTTGATGTGAAAACATATTCCTACACACATAACAAGCAAGGAGCATTAATTCAAGGAAAACTCTCACTTGGTGGAATGCCACAATGTTTTGCAGAGTGGCTGTATTCACTGGGGGAAAAGGCTAGTTTCATTGCTGGGAGATGTAGCTCAGTGGAAGAGTGCTTAACCAACATGCACATGGTCCAGGTTCAATCTTCAGTTTTGGCAAAGAAATAACCAGTCAAACAAAGATGGGTGGAAAAACACACTGCAAACATCAAATTGATGGTGCATTGCAATCTTTTATGGGGCTGGGGAGATGGCTCAGGCCTAAGAGTGCATACTGCCTTGCAAAGGATCTGAGTTTTTTCCCAGCACCCATGTCAGGAGTTCACAATCAAAACCAGTTCAGGGGGATCCTGCTCCAGGGGAGCCTTCTAGCCTCTGAGAGTACCTGTATTCATGTGCACATACCCCAACACAGAGACATACATACACATTTTTAAAAAACCTAAAAAAATTAAAAATTTTGAGCAGGAAATGCTAATTACATAAAAACAATAGCATTATTATTTTAAGTAATATGTATTAATGTTATAAGAACATAGACAATTTCAATTCCTAAGTGATTATCAAACATGTCTATGTACTGGTGTCTAGGTTATGAATGAAACAGTTCTTCAAGGCACACATGGTCTTATGACTCTAATCATTAAAAATGGCCCTGAAGCATATTAATGTGAGAAAATTAAAGCTAATATGAGGATATGCAAACATTTGGATATTGTATTACATTTCCCTCTGGGTTACTGTGAGTATCTAGCCCAGCAATGCATTGACTGCTTGCATTTGGTACTCTTTCAGATATGAAACTGTGCTATTACAAAACTGTCCTCTTCGATGGCTCTTTACATAGGGTCCTCTCTTTTTCTAACCTTCATGCTGCTGTCTTCATTTATTTCATAGTAAAACATTTCTAGAGACAATACCACTTGTCAGTCTTGTATCCCTGCTAATTCCAAAACTGAATGATTATTCTGATGAATAAATGAATGTATGCCTGCATGAATGAATTATTGACTGGGTAAGCCACATGATGTAATGGGAACCACCTTGGACTTGAAGTTAAAAAATAGATTTGAGATGCCTAACAAGAGACTCCCAGCCATTTGATGTCTGAGCCTTATACCATTATGTAACACAAATACATATAGCATAATAACGAGGATGCAGGAGCAATTGTTATAACAAGAATCTATAGTGGGAAGAGCTTTAATGAAGATAAAAATTTGTTCTCCTGCTCCTCTGTGGTAGGAACATAGGAATTCAGGTCTGGTGGTGTGGCCGTTACAGAGTCGGGAACTCAGCTCTGCTGTTCCTTGTCATTTTAACACTTCTCACAGATGCAGCCATGTCTCCCTAGTGAAGGTGCCCATTAACTAATCTGCCTCTATTCACATTCCAGGTATGGGAAAACATAGAGAGAAAGCCTCTCTACCTTTTAACTGTATAGCCAGGCTTGCAAGAGCTAACTACCCAACACTTGCTCACAAGAGCCATTTGTTACATTTTCAAGAAACATCTGAGTTGTGTGTTAAACAGAGACCCCATTAACATTTAAATTGCAGGTGCTGAAGAGATGGCTCAGTGGTTAAGCAGACTGGCTGGATCTGGATTCCCTTTCCCACATCCAAATTTGGTAGCTCCCAACGCCTGTAACTCCAGCTTCATGGGATCTGACATCTTCTGCAGGCCTCTAAGAGTACCTGCACACATGTAGCGCTCTCTTCTCTCTCTCTCTCTCTCTCTCTCTCGCTCCTCTCTCTCTTTCTCTCTTTCTCCACTCACACACCAACTAGAGAAGACACAGACACACACAGAACTCTCGAGAACTGACATTTTAGTTGTAGGCATGTTGGCTTTTAGAGAGAGACCACACAGAGAGAGAGAAGAGACACTCTCAAGAGAACATTTTAGAATTTGTGGGGCAAAAGGTTTGTAAGAGCCATATGGACAAGAGTCACTCCTGAGACAGTTCTTCTAGGCATGGCATGGAACCTGCAGTTAGGAAATCTCAACAACATGGCTCTGAATAAGTAAAAACCGCTGATAATGACAACACTGGTTGATGCGTCAAGGGAGGTGGGGAAAATGTCAGGAGCCTCACCGCTATAGAGAGATATTGGCAGTCAATGTGTGTCTGTGGTTGTAGATATAGTTCACATGAATCTAGGGCCACACAGAGGCCAGAAGGGGCGTCAGACCTCATGAAGCAGGATTATAGACAGTGGCCGTCACCAGGCATAAATGTTTGGGAACCAAATGCAGGTTTCTGCAAGAAGTGTAGGTTATCTTCAACCAACTGAGCAAATCTCCTCAGCCCCAAGAATATTTCATTCATTTCGCTCATTCATTCATTCATTCATCATGTGTGTTTGCATTTAGAGTATTATTGAAGTTATTATTGAAATATCGTGCAAGGCAGCGAATAACGTGAAGGAATGTCTAGCTATACATGTATTTGCAAAGCCTGAAAACACCAGCACATACTTTACCAGAAATGTTTTATTGACCTCAATAAATATAAAGTATTAGTACAATTTAAACTCAAAAGCTTCCTAACTGTCTATCAGAGGATTCCCTGACTCAACTTCTACCAGCTAATTCATCTCATGGTGCATGGTGGCCCGCTCCAGCTTCCAAACCAGACAATAAATTCTCCTTGTGTGGGACTCTTTGTTCACACTTTGAATATCTTTTGCAAGGTAAGCTCAGACTCTTAAAATGGATCAGACCATTGAGCATGGTCCCTTTCTCAAAGCCAACTGTGCTTCATCATAATCTAGTCACAAATCACAGTGTTTACCCCATCATAGCCTAGGTCTTTCTCCAGCAATCAGATAATTAAAAAGGCTTGAATACAAGGAGTCAATTTAGAAATCTTCCTTCTTCAAGGGGAAAATCTCATACTATCTGTATATAGCTTATATTTCTATTTTGAGAATGTAATGTGATCACGGAACTAAGAGTATTTTTAATTTGATATATTCTGTAAGGTTAAAGTTATAATAGAATTCTATTACCATTTCCAAATTTATGAGAAAGAGGGGTCTCTTTGGCCAATTCTGAGTTTGGAACCCAGAGTGAAGGTTTTTTTTTTTTTTTGATGCTGCCTTAGTTAAACAACTTCCCCTCAATTACCCTGGATGCTTAGAGAAGCATCCCAGCCGCAGGGAAGGCACGCAATAAGAGACCCACTTCCTATCTATATGCAAGGGCACTGCCCGCAGAACCATATTTTGCTTGGTATCTGGAGTAGATTTCCTCATTATCATCCTTTCCCTCTGTTTTTTCTCTTCCCTTCTCCTTCCTTCCTCCTTTCTTATATGACTAGCACTCTTAGAAATGTATAATTCAAAAGCCATCAAGAGCTTTGTAAAGGAAACCAGCACACATCTTTGAACCAAATTCAGACTTGTATTTAAAGTCATCTGTTGCCCGTGGTATCCATTTCCAAATTATTCAGCAAATTTGTAAGAAAATGAAGAGGTAACTGTAACAAATTTTTGCTCCATGTGGAGCCCAGCCTTGCAGTAAGCTGCATTTGTGTGATCTGGAACAATGGACCTTTGATGTGTCTTTCAGCAAAAATACAACTTTCGATTTGAGCCCTTTTTAAATAAAGCAACATTTTGGTATCAGTGGTTAATAAAACCTGCTTCATGTACAGAAATGAAGCAGTAACCAACAGGTAGGTTTTTCACAAAGTCTACAGATAATATAGATGACATACAAAGACATCTTTCACCTGCCATTTCAAATGCCCAAGATGTTACCTCCATCCCACCCTTTTTTTTTAAACAAAGATAATGAAAATGGATCTTAAAGATTTTGTGGGAAAATCCAAAACAATATATAGAGAACATAGATGCCTTGTGATTGTAAGAGCTATTTATTCCTATTTCTTTGTTCTTGGACCATCACAGGAGGCCATAAAGACCATTTGTACTCCCAGAAATGCATGTTTCCTGGAATCCAGCCAAGATCCGCCTTGCCACCTCCTGTTCCTCACTGCAAACAAGGAAAAGAAAGGCAAAGACCTCCAAGAACAGCAGGAAAGAATGAGCTGATATAAACAACAACTGAAGAACAAAGGAAGCATGGTGCTCAGAGACCACACACCTTCCCATTTCCCAGTGGCAGTAGTCTGTAAAACACTTTTGCAAGTGGTATTTGATCTTGGTGAGGAAATGGGGTCATACAACTAATCTATTGTTGACAATACAGGAAATAGAAGAGAAGAGACAGAGAGAGACACAGAGAGAAAATATAATAGATAGGTGTTAGTCAACAAAGTCTGTGCTCTCAGCTTGCATAATATCTTCACTGTATTCTTAGCCTTTTGACTATATCTGTGAACCATATGTACTAGCAAAACACACACATACACACACACAACACACACACACACACACACACACACACATATAATATATCAGAAAAGGAAGTCAACCAACACTGAGTTTAGACCTGATTTCCTAGACACTTGACCACCACAAGACTCCACGCTAGAGTACAATTGCTGATGCCAAAAAGGCAGATCCACTGGCAAAATTTTGAAGCAGAATAACTGGATACAGACCTTTACTGCTCACCTAGCTACACCAGTAAGTTGGAATTCCTAGAAACTGCATCTGTAGCCTATGGGCCACCATGCAAAGCAAGAGATTTTTTAACTACTAGAGACAATGAGTAGAAGTTACAAATATACTCCCATTCAGATTAGTTCCTTTCATGAGGATAGGTAGAATAACCAGAAAATGGTGTTCCTGGAGCCAATACCCACTGATTGTACAGAGCATCACTGAGAATGTCCTATTACCTTAAGCACTTCAATGAGCAAATGATTTGTTCTCTGTCAATGACTACCAGCATTTGACTCTGCTTCTTTTTGCTCCCCAGAGTCAAGTGAGGACTACATTTTGCAAATTCCCTTTATCCCAAGGGTTACAGATCTGATTTGTTTTATGTCAGTTGCAATTCACTCCCATAGCATTTTTAAAATATTTTATTTTTATTTTAGCTTGTAAAATAATGAGTTTTCATGTAGGATTTCCATGCATATTTTCACTTCAGTCAATTCTCTTCTCCTAATCCTCCCTCATCTCATGAGATTTCGAAAAAGGCAGGGAGGCCATGCTCCACCTTGCCATATCCACTCTTAAGATCTGAAGAGCAAAGACCTGTGATGGTAGATGTAATAGTAAACTCCACAGGGACTTTCCCTGTTCATTCATCTCAATGATGACTAGCAGGGACTTCCTCCAGTCCTCTTATCTATACTTCACCAGTGCCTTCCTGACACTTGGGACCAGAACTCTAGTGATAATCCCATAAAAAAAATTGTTTTTACCCACTGGTAGCTTCTGCAGCCTTCCCAACAAAATTTAATCACCAAGTTCTCTATCTCAATCTTTTTTAAAAAATACCTAAGGTAGTATTTCTATTACTAAATGATAGACCACTGACCTAGTAACTCAGATAATGAGCAGAAATACATTGATATTTCAATACTTAGTATATCTTCAATAGGAAAAAAATCCCTCATCTATAAATAGCTGGTTTATCTAGCCAAAGCAGACTGGCCAGTTTTATCAGACTTTAAGGCTCTGTGTGTGTGTGTGTGTGTGTGTGTGTGTGTGTGTGTTGCCAAAAAAATCAACTAGTGTGTTGTTCCTTAGGAGCTATCTGCCTTGTTTTTTTAGACAATGTTTTTCATTGACCTGAGACTCACCAAAAAGGCTTTAAAATGTGTAAAATACAATTATGAGTCAAGTAAGACAGTGGCAATTGTACTACATGCCGAATATCTACTATTTCTGTACATGGCCACCAAACCTTCGACTACACAACAAGAGAGCAAGTGCTGACCTACAGTATCATAAGACAAACATTGTCTCAAGAAATCAATATTAATTACCTTGTGCTGATCATTTGTAAGCTATAAACATGATTTATTTCATGTTACCAAAACAGTTTAGTCAGTAGAATAGATGCCTTTTTCAAAAGGTTTGTTTGCAAAGAAACAAGTGTGTAAGTCCTGGTCCCTAGTGTAGCAAGTGCTATGTAAAAGAGAGGAGATGCAATATGTTTATAGAGATAGCAAGAAATGGCATTGTCAGATCACCGAGTCTGGTTCACAGGCTAACACTCCTATGTGCCTCATCATTTGTTACCAAGATATTTTGGTTTTGATTCAATTCCCCACCTTGTTCTCTCCATCCAACAAATAATCCAATCAGATTGTTCATAAAGAAACATTGAAGTCATAAAGTGGAAAGAATTATTACCATAGTGTCCATCATCCTGTGAGGATGAGGAGACCATGAAATGAGGAGAGTTAAGGGCACCACACTGAGCAAAAGAGTCAGATTCTGGGGCATTGGTTATCCTGCTTTACACTTTTAAAAATCAAACAGTGGAAGAGTTTCTCCCACCAGAACTACTGAATCAGAATCTGCCTTTTAACAAGATCCCAGATGATTCATTGGCAAATTAAGTTTTGAGAAGCTTGGGCCATGATTCATTGGCAATTACCAGTTTCACTCTCAGAAGAACAAAGCAAAGAGATTAAGACTCTTGGATTTATCATAGAGAAGCTTTTCTAGTCACAAAAGACAATACTCTGAAAAATAAATACAAATATATGCCAAGAAGCCAACTTCCCCCACCCCCAATTTTCTTAATAAGATCAAAGCCTGGACTGAGGATCTTGCTTTATGGAATACCATAGTCAAGATGGCATATCTCACATCTTCTACTTACAGAGCCTTGAAATGTGTCCTGTGAGAGAGGAAGGGCATTATTATGCTATGAGCCAATTCAGATACATTTTAATTAAGTAATGTGCAAAGTCCTGGAGCGTGACTGGCAGGATGATTTAGAAGGGAATTAACTACCTCTTTTACTGTGACCATCCTGGTTGTCATCTGACACTGCAGCCCATAAACTCTGGGAAAGGTTCTGGTGTTGCACATTTATCCCTGAAGCCAGGGGAATTCAATTCTCTCTCCACAAGCTGCAGAAACCCACCCTCTCTTTCTATTTTTAATCCTCTGCTGATTCTAGAGGCTTTCTACCAAGTAATTTGTTGCTGAGCAGTTGTTCTCCAAACAGCTGCCAAGAATCCCAGCGTTTGCAGCCTTGAGTTGTGTCCCATATTGGCCCCTTCCCAAATGTCATTTCCTACAAGGCTTTTCTTTCAACTGATGCATCAGGATCTTTGAATGAGAACACAAAATTAAATAGGAAATGACATTCATGAGAAAAGATGTTCCTTCCCAGTACCCGAGACTCTCTACCCATCTGTCAATGCTCCCTCCTCTGTCTGTCTCCTGCTATTCCACAAATCCCAAGATGTCTGATACAAATATAATCAGTAGTGGATTTTTATACATCAATGTAAATTAAAGCATTGGCAGCTCATAAAACATTCTGCTCAGACTGGTTGATGTCCTCCTGTAGCAGGAAACGCAATGTCTAGAAGGTACATGGCCAAATTTTACCCTTCCTTCAGCTTCCTACTTAAATTAACAAGGAATGGTCCCTGTAAAACATCAAGAATACACATTCCTTACCTACTTTGAAGACTTTTGTAATTTATTATTTTTAAGATTTATTTTATCTTTAATTAAGAGTATGCATTTGGGGCATGGGGCAAAATGTGAGTGCAGGTACTGAGTCCAGAAGAGGGCTTCAGATCCTCAGGAGCAGAAAGTGCAGGCAATTGTGGACCTCCTGTCAGGGAAGCTGGACCCAAATTTGAATCCTTTGTAAGAGAAGTAAGTGCTTTAACCACTGAGCCATCTCTCCAGCCTTTATATAACTTAAAAAATTAATTTAAAATTTCAATACATAACAAAAATCCTTTTAAAAAAACAGAAAGAGGTAGAGAAGAAGAGATAATTGGGCAGATGAATAGATGGCTAGTTGGATGAATGGACAATATCAACGAGTACACAGACACAATACATGGTAAGTTCCTAGTAGGAATGTTTAAAATGCAAGTAAAAATACAAGACGTGGAAAAAAGAAAAATGTTATCTTTACTTCAGGAATGAGTATTTAAGATCCATGGAAATGAGTTTAATAAGCAAAGGGAAAAATCTATCAGGAAAAGGGATACAAGGACCTATGTGTTGTGAATTGAGAAGATACAGCTAAAAATTAAGGAAGAATATTCAGAGCAAGGGAGAAGACCAAACAAATTACACAAAAGAGACCAAGGTGATGGCACAGAAAAGTCACTCCAGTATTTTTAGCCATTCATTAATTCATTCAGCAAACAATCATTAATCCCCTTCTCCTAGAAGAAAGACCAAGATAGATCCAGGTCACCCTTCCCTGCTTCTAAGTGCCTGTAGTATTTCTTCTGGGAGAATAAACTCCTGAGCTGATGAATGAAAAGAGTGTGAAATTCCACCGACTCTCCTCTTGGTCTATTTTAAGTAGGAAAGTAGACAGAGATCACAGGCAAGCTGTGTGAAAGTTAGATCCAAAGACTTACAAATTACTCATTGTGTCCTTGAGTTTTTTCCCCTTATCAAACTTTACAGGCTGAATTAATGTATAGCTCAGAATGAATTAAAATTTTTATTTTCATAGTGAATGTGATTTTTAAATTGTTTATTTTTAACTATACAGCATATTCTGTATGAATATATAATAGCTATTTTCATTGTTTAAGTGGGCAAATAAAATATTATTTATGTGTATAGAGGGGAAGGGGCAGGAAGAGCTATCTATCTTATCATAACACCTTCTTTTTAATCTGCATTTTATTTAAATAGATTTTTTTCTCAAATAATGTATCCTGATTATGGTTTTTCTCCTCTACTCACAGTTCCTCCCCACCTCCCCTTCCTTCCAGATTGACTCCGTTCTCATAGGCGAAAAAAAAGAGGCTTCTAAGGGATAAAAATAAAATAAAATAAGGTAAAACAAACACAAACTAACAGAAAGAAAAGAGCCCAAGAGAAGGCACAAGAATCAGAGACCCACTCATTCTCACACTCAGGAATCCAGTAAAATCACTAAACTGGAAGCCATAGCATACACACAAAGGCCCTGTTGCAGACCCATTCAGGCCCCGTGCGTGGAACCTCAGTCTGAATTCATATGTCCTTTACCCATGTTGATTTTAGAGGGTCTTTTTTTCTTGGTCTCCTTCACCCTTTGCTTCTGGCTCTTACAGTCTTTCTGCCTCCTCTTCAGCGGGGTACCCTGATCCCCGAGGGGAGTAATTATTCAAACCACACAGATAGAGGAGGAGGAGAGGAGAAGAGAGGAGGAGGGAGGCACCTTTGGAAAACCCTGGCTTCAAATGTAATGAAAGGTGACAGTAGCCAAGAAAAACAGGCAGTCACCAGAAGGTGGAGAAGACACAGAAACAAGTTCTTCCTCAGAAGCTTCCAGAAAGAGTAGAAACCTGAGGACTCCTTAATGTCCACACTCTGTGACCTCTGGAAGTGTAAGGTGACAAGTCCTTGAGTGAAGACACTAAATTTGTGGTAATGCACAGCAGTAGCAATGAGAGTTTAACACAGGTACTCAAAGAGATGTTTGATGTCACTGATTAAAATGTTTAAAAGTCAGAATGAACGTGTGACGTGCGCATTCCATGCTCACTGAAAATGCCATGGCTACTAAAAAGGAAAATATGAAATATGGAGACTCTGGAGCAATGGGAACATGCTTTTGCTGCTGCCGGGTGCAAATGGCTGCAGCCACTGTGGTTGGTTGTTACTTCAGTCCCCATTTACAGTGCCCCATCATCTTGAGTGTGGTCCTGAGACTAGCTTGAGACGTCTATGGTGATATTTTATTTGTACTGAAATGTGATTTTATTTATGTTAATAAAGTTGCCTGGGGGGACAGAGCTAATAGCAAGCCATAGCAAAAGTCTGGCAGTGGTAGCACATGCCCTTAATCCCAATCACATGACAGGTAGATCTCTGTGTATTCAAGGATACCATCAGCATGGAGACACATGCCTTTAATCTCAATACCAACCATAGAAGACCTGGAGGTCTATATAGATGGGCAGTGACGAGGAGGTCATGTGGTTGGGCTTACAACCAATGAGAAGGCAGGACAGAAAGACTATATAAAGACAGATACACAGGAAGTAGCTCTCTTGCAGAGAGTAGGACAGCAGTGGCAGTGAAGGGTAAGTTTTTAATCTCAGCTCTTAGCTATTGCTCTGACCTCTGGCTTTTAACTCTGTATTTGCTCTGTGTTTCTTATTTAACAAGACGGTTATATCTACAGATGTCAGCAAATGAGAAGTTAACAGACACTTGGTAAGTGCTGAAATTCGAGAATTCTCATGCAATGAGGCTGTCATCTTATAGAGAAAGGGAGCTTAGTCTTGGGGATATGGAAGATAACAGAGGAGCAGGTGTCCCCCTGCTGACCTATTCTAGCTAAGCCCCTCCCTCATTAACTTCCTAGCAGGAAAACTGTAAGAAAGAGCATATTGTTCTTGTTTTGAGCCACTGGAGCGGAGACTTGTTTGTACTGGAGAAGCACATGAAGCTAAGACAAGGATCACAGCAATGAGACCTAGAAGTTAGGAAGCAGCAACATGAGATTTGGAAGGAAGCCACATTTCCTTCATAACCTTGTCAGCCTGCCTCTCCTAGCTGCCAAATCGAGTCACCACGATTGCATGGCAGGGATTTTATTGAAAGAGAGAAGAAAGAGGGGCAGCAAGAAGAGACAGACAGACACAGAGAGAGAATGGGAAAATCTCCACACTGAAGACTGAGAAAGAAACCATGAACCAACTAAGTTCAGATAGTTCAGTGACTCTCAGCCTTCCTAATTGCTGCAACCCTTTAATACAGTTTCCTTGTGTTGTGGTGACCCACAACCATAAAATGATTTTGTTGCTACTTCATAACTGTAATTTTGCTACTGTTATGAATTGTGATGTAAATATTGATATGCAGGGTATCTGATATGTGACGTCCCCAAATGGGTTACAACCCACAGGTTGAGAATCACTGAGGTAGTCAGCCTTAGGAATCACAGCCTTACTGAGAAACACATCAGGCCATGATATGGGCAGTCTGGAGGCCTTGCAGAGCAGCTGTGTTGCCTCACCATTATAGAACACCACTAGGGACATGCCTGTGCTCTTCTCATTCCTGAACTTCTCAAGGCTTTTTGAAGTAAATTTCTTAGAAATACAAGAAACAGGAGACACCACCAGGCACTGAGATGGATCTTCTGCTGTGACTGAGACAAAGCACACCCAGGGTGCCAGAAACATAGCACTTAGAGCAGTCTTTTTTTTTTCCTTTTTAATATTGGTAGCTTTAGTGAGATTTGAGGAAATATTTTTGATAAAACAAGAACAAAGAGACTCAACAGAGAGTGTTCCTAAGAAACAAAAGACTTCTGGAAATTATGATACAATAACAATAATGAAAAATTCAAAAGAAGGTTGAAAGATAAACTGAAAAGATGACCACAGAAAGAGGAAGACAATGATAACAAAAGGAAAGAAGTAGAAAAGAGAGGAAAATGGACAAAATAAATAAATATAAGATCCATATGGGAGATGGGAATTCTGTAGTGTGTATTCTAATTAGTCTTACTAATAAAACCCCTGATTCAGATATCAGGGTAAAGCTGAAAGATCAGAGAAGCAGAACAGCTAGTCACTAGAAAGACTCCATACCTCTAAGAATCCTCAGACTGAAAGGGAGCTGAGTTCCTGTCTCCTCCTGCCTTATATCCTCTCTCTACCCAGCCATATCACTTCCTGTCTCTACCTCCCTAGTGCAATAATTAGTAACATGAGATCCCAAGTGTTGGGATTAAAGGTGTGTGCCACCACTGCCTGGCTTTATTTTCTCAATCCTCTATAGCCCATGGTGACCTTGAACTCACAGAGATCCGTCTGCCTGAGTGCTGGGATTAAAAGTGTGCGCCACCACTTCCTGGGCTCTATGGTTAGCTAGTGGCTTATCTCTGCACTGCCATCTTCAGGCAAGCTTTATTTGTTAGATCACAAACAAATTATCACCACATAATTCAAATAAAAAAAAGATTTCTAAAACATTGAGATAGATAAAACAATCAGTAGAAGAAATTTCCAGCCAAACCTTGTTCTACCAGCTTTTGCAGAACAGTCATCAGTTTCCATGGACTATTTTTTTAATGGTGGTTGGGTTGGAACCAGAGCCTTTCACATGCTAAGCAAGAACACTACTACTGAACTGTGCCCCAAACTGTGAATTTCAAACTCACCAAAACATAGGTACCAACACGGCAGACAGGCAAACAAGAATATCTCCAATGCCCAAGGAGTCAAGATTTCAACCTTGGAAATGACTAAAAAAATCAATATGGAATCAAATGTCTTAAACATCACAAAGAGGAGATAAAAAAGTAAATGGCTTGAGAGAACTAATAGAAGATATTTTCCCAGCCAATTCCATTCTACATGGAATCCTGATTTTAATCTATGCAAGAGAATACTCTGGCTTTAGACAAACAATTGCCTATTCTATGTCTCCAGTTAACAGATCAAATAAAGTCTACATTGTGTCAGGAAAAATAAGAGTCAGTGTATGTTCCCTGAGATATTCACTCATTTCTCAATTAACATACTTAATTTGGCTTATAATTGCTATCAATGATGAAAGTTTTACACCAAAAAAGAGCCGTAATCTACAACAGATCATGCTATATTCAAAATCAACTACTCCTAGGGACTATAAAGTAGGTTGAATCTATACTAATCAGAATAATGTTCAAATGAGACTATTTCATGAGAAATGACATTTATTGAACATTATTTAGCAATCTAACACACACAACTCCTGAAGCTTGTTGCATTTTTCGTCAGATATTACAGAACTGGTGGTAGATTTCTTCATAGGAGGTGACATTCCACTTTGTCTTTATCAAATTAAATAGATTAAAATAATATATTCCCTTCCTGTGGTGCTGTGGAAGACATGTTAGGTGCAGAGGGGGTATGCTGAGATGAGTTACTCATTGGAACCCTGAGAACAGCACTCTTGCTCTTTTCTTGTTACACTTAGAACTTTCAACCTAGTTCACAGTGACCAGCAAAGAGAATGTGATTTTAAACCCTAGTTATAACGAACTTTGAAATATGTAATAATAGGTTTGTGCTAGATGGGTAAGTGGATAAAGTTATTTAACTTTCTATTGAGCAGACAGAAGAATGTAGTTGGCGTGCTAACAGACGGAATGTTAGGAATGGAGTATAGAGGATATATAATCAAAGGGTCTTGGAGGGAAATCCTAGACTTGTGCATACCACAATGGGACAATGTTAATAGAGCTCTTTATCTCCTCTTTTCTTCTTTCTTCTTCTTCTATTTTTCCTCCCACCACCTATGAATGTTGTCTCAATAAAAAGAAAAGAGAAAGATTAGACCGACCTGTAATTGAATCTGATTTCAATTTTATGTTCTCTTTCACTTTGCACCAGCTTTAAATGTAACTGCTGCTGAGGGAGCATTAGATGTCTGTCTGCATGAAAAATTGACCATCTCTCCTTCATAATGCATTCTCAAGCTCACCCACCTCAGAGTTATTTCTTTTATTATATATCGGACTCTCTCTGGTTGCCAATCATGCAGTAGGCATGGGAAATAATAAGGCAGTGTGTTCCGTTGCCCTGACTATCTTCTTATAAGGGCAGGGTGTTCTTCTGGTCATTCTTTCTTTTTCATTCTGTCGGGAAGACAGTGCACAGAAATTGGAAAGATGTATTGCTTTATATTATACTTCATCTGGTTTCCAGAAATAACACACCTTACAAGCTCCCAGAAGTTTTTGAGGCAACTCCAAACTGTGAATAGAACTTAGATAAAATGCTAGAGAAAAAGATATACTATGGCCAGGTCTTACCTATAGCCCTGCTGAGTAGATGTTTCTTCATAATGTGTTAACTTTATTCCCATTCTCTAATATTGAGAGGACTGGACTCTCTTACAAGCTTGTGACTTAGGCTTTAAGTAATTTCTCCAGTCTACAGTGTGTAAGTCAGCTTTCTGTCACTGTGACAAACAGTTGAGATAAGCAGCTTACAAAGTGAAAAGGTTTATTTTGAGTCACTGTTTTAGCTGTTTCAGTCCTGGTTTTTGTTTTTATTTTTGTTTTTGTTCTTAATCTCATTGCTTTGGCTGATGGTAGGTACATATAACTGAGTCAAGGCAGAGGATAGGGTCCAATAACCCCTTCAAGAGCATACATTCAATGGACCAGACCCTCCACACACACCAGGTCCCACTTCTTACACTTCTCACTACCTTGTAACAAGGCCACACTGGAAACAAAGCTGTTGCCACAAGACCTTTAGGGGCAGCTAAAACCCAGATTTTAGCATAGAGCAGCTCACCCAAGCCAGGATTCAAGCCAGATCCCAGGCATGAATACTTCCTGCTCTGCTTTGAATGTTTCAGTAAAACCCATGTGTCTTGTTTTCTTTCAGTTAAGCAGTCAAGGACCTAAAAGTTCCATTCCAATGGAATGAAGTCCATTAGATCCACCATATTTTTAGCCAAGATGTCAAGCCTCTCTGTTTCTGAACCTCAGCATACCTGAAATGTCTAAGAATGAAAACTCAAAGATACTGTAGAAGCATTAAAAGATGGAGATGACAGATAGCTGACTGGTTTCAAGGCCCTCTGAGCTTTGAGAAAGGTGAAGACATGAATACAATGTCACTGCCCAGGGTTGTGTAAGTTGTTTCATAGTACTCTCAAAAACACAACATGGTCACATTATCCTCCTTCTGCACTGTGTCCTGCTTTCTGGTTAAGTCTCATTTCTTTCTTTCCAATCTTCTCTATGATGTGACTTGAAAGGCTGAAATATCCAGACTGAAATCCTGACTTTTTGGTTTATCTGCTGCCAGCTAGCAGGTAGTAAGACTGAGAGACCGGAAGGGCTGCAGAGATGGCTTGGTGAACAAGGTGCTTGCTACACGCCTAAGGACCTGAGTTCAGACCTCCAGTACTCTCATAATTCCTGTGGACCATGGCACATCTTTAATTTCTGAGTAGGATAGAGAAGTGAGTATCCTGTGGCCTTGCTGAATAGCAAGACTAACCAAAATGCCAGTGAAACAGTAGACCGTCTAATAATAATAATAATCATGATGATGATGATGATGATGATGATGATGATGATGATAATGTGGAGAGTGATTGAGAAAGACACCCAGCCTTGACCTCTGGCTTCTAAAAAACATGAACACACTGTGTACAACACACACACACACACACACACACACACAACACACACACAAAAGGAAGAGGAGAGGAGAAGTAGGCAAAGGAGAAATAGACAAAACCTAGAACATGACCTGTAGGATAAAACAAGGTACCTCTGTTCCTTCTGTTCCTTCCTGCCAGATGATGGTTCATCGGTGGTTTGATCCTTTCATCTGAAACTTCTGTCATTCTTCCTTTTCTCTGCTAGAGTGTCTGTCTCATTCCAGAGACAGATTCCTCCCACAGTCCTTCATGCTTGACAGAGGTAACAGTTTTTAGCCGTCAGCAGTCCCTTGGTGATTCAATGGCACATCATTAAACTCACTTCAATTGACTCTGATTGTGACAACTGTCTCCTGTAGGAGCCCCTGACTGTTAGAATGATGAACAGGAGAGGAATTCCCTAAGCTCACCCTCCTGGCAGGAAGACAACAGGACGTCTTAAGAACATTTCATCAGATCAGAGAACTGACCTTGGAATCTGTGGTCTGTTGTCACAACACCAGGACTACTTGAGTCAACAGGCTGGTGGTGACAGAGAAAGGGTGGGTTGAGGTCAAGACTGGTACTTGGTTATAAGCAAGATTAGTGCTCACAAAGATTATGGGTACTGCCCCCAAGGACTGTACCTAAAAGGAAAACACGTTTAGAGTACTGAGTTATTAATTTAAAATACTGGTGATTACAACTTAACAAGCAGCTTTCAGTCTAATGTTTTCTGTGTCTTCTATAGAGTTAAATATGCAGCTTGTAGGTCTCTAACAGTGAAGTAAAGTCTTGGATAATTAGAAGTGGAATCTGACACTTGAAATGGGGAATTAAGTGAAGCATACTTGAGGTGGAGAACTCAGTAACTCCAAATCCCCCTGTCAACATCAGGAGCATATGAATGAAGGGCAGTAATATTAAATGTAGGCTGAATTTATTTATGGGCATGCACTGTCTTGGGATTGGCATTTAATAAATCGACTTTAGCACCCTGGAAAGGTATTAACAGTCTTGTGACTGATTATTTAATTTGTTCATCAGTGGCATTCACAGTAAAAAAAAAAATTAAATTGAGAAATTATTATGGCAAACTGTGAATGAATGAGGACAGTGGCTTAGGGGGTGAATCTAATACTATTCAGCTGGCCCTAATTATATTCTGGGAAGGGACAGGACATGACTTTAACAAACAATAAATATTTCATTATGAGGTATACCACATCTCTCAAGAGCTTTCTGAAGATATAATCAATGAATGGATGACTACATATGGGTAGAAGATGCCCCTTTTTCCTGTTTACCTGGGTCCTTGCTCTATAGTCTGTGTATTAATAGCAATCATAACAAGAATAGACCTATGCATGAGCTCAGTAGCCTGGACATCTTTCTACATATGACCAGCCACTACTAAGCTGAAGACCAAGCTACCAACCACTGAAGTCATAACTAAAAGTAGATGCAGCATCATTCCTCATGTGCCAGTACCTTATAAGTCATGGATAACATGAAGTTTATGCATCACAGAAGGAATATATTTTCTAATTGGTTAAGAGAGTGGGACCTGAGTGTTCTCTTGTATGGTGTGTGCAGGTATACATGCATATGTAGATGTAGAAGTCAGAGGTCAACCTTGGGTGTTATTCATCAGGAGCTGTCCACCTCATTTTTTTGGAGACAGGACCTTAGACTCATTGACTTGGCTAGACTGCTGATTGCCTCCACTCCTGAGTGCTGAGATTAAAGGTGCTTTCTATTTTGTTGGCTTTTTAATGTGCGTTCTGGAGACTAAACCTGGCTCTTGTGCTTGCAAGGGTATCTACCCAATCCAGATAAAACTTTCTTCTCAGAAGAATATATATGTAGTTGGATACGGAGTCACTTTCTCAGTCTATAAAGCTTCTGCTAAATCTATAATGTCTTTTTATCAACACGGTATCCAACAAAACTGTGTTATGTTATGGTTTTGTTGTGCCAGATTGCAACTCCCAGAGAGAACACTAAAGACCAGCATACAGAATGCAAAAGCCAGGCTTTATTAGGGAGCAATTCAAGCCTAGGTAGGGACCTTGTCAAGCACATCCAATGCAGTGGAGGCTGGAGGAGGTGCCCAGCATGAACTGAGCATAGCTTTTAAAGGAAAAAACAAGATTACAATAGCAGGGGATTTCTATACATGTACATTTCTGATTGGCTCATTTTTAGGGACTTACCAGAAACCTTTTATTAATCTTATTGCTGGGGGGGTTGTTTGTCACCATTTCTCATTGGCTGCCTGAGGGTAGGAACATTCTGTGGTTAAACAATCGCCATGGAAGACCAGGGTTGGGACATTCCGTGGTCACACAGTCACCATCAATGGCTAACTTGTGATTCTGTATTTCGTACTTTCAGGTTCTGGAACTTGGAATCAACTGTGGAACTCAAAATCTAACCTAGAATAGAGATTCTTACAAACTGGAAGCCTTATTTTAAACGTGGAGGAGCTTTGGTCTCACAGTTTGAATGTGAAAAGTCCTCAGACTCGCTCTGATCACTTGGTCCCAGCTGGTGGCACTGTTTAGGGAGGTTGTGGAATGTTTGAGACATGGTGGCTAGCAGGCCCAATTTGATGGTTAAAGATGGTCCTGAGGGTGGTACCTGCCTCTGTTTCTGCTTCATTTTTGTTTTACTACTCTGCTAAGACTTGCAGAGTCATTGTAACATCCTGCAGCCTCCTTCTGCTTCTTGTCATCATGGACTGTAATTCAAACCCTGGGCCAAAATAAAGTCTCTACTTGAAGTTGCTTTTTGTTGTGTATTCTGTAACAAGGGTGAGAACCAACTCATACCCACTTTCTCGGCCCAAGGAGCTCATTTTGTGTTGAGGAAATGGTAGCCATGAACTCACCCTGCTGGAGAACTTGGTCTTTCAGCCTTACCAGCTGGAGGCAGCAGTGACAAGAACATTGCAGGGGCTCAGCCACAACTCTCTTCACTAATGGCAACCTGAAAGGCCACCTGGTTACCAACAGCAGGCCTTCTTAACCACTTTACATTCGTGACCCTTTTCACCCAAGATTTCAACACCCCCCCTCCCCCCCGATACTTAAGGACAATTTTACTAGCTTGGAAACCAAAAGCCCAAACAGGCAATCTGTACATCTCAGCTGCTGCCCAGAGGTTGAGGATGGAGGAGAGAAGGAAAAATGCCATCGATCTGAGCTGGTCAGACACATGGTAGACACAGCACGTGGCAGGGAGGGGAGCTTTAGAGAAGGAGTAAGGAACCCCAACATGATGGAAAGCCCAGAGTTGGGGGAATGCATACCAGAGCAGATATAAAAGGAAAAAGTTATGCTTTTCTGATTAATTCAGGAAGCAGGCAGGATTAAAGCTTCGTGTCTAAGGTATAAGGAAATGCACTGGGGGTGGACAGGGATTCTGAGAAGAGGCAGTACAATTTTCATTATAGAAATAATTATTCCACCTATTTTTCAGCATGGATTAAGGTGAGATAACCTTTCCAGGGGTTGTCTCTTGGCACAGTGGTTGACTTTGCCGCCTACAGGAATGTTACCCAGAGATCCTATTCTCTTGACCAAGGAGCTTTTTAATCCAACAATTTTGATGATGCTTGGTCTATAGGTCTGTAAAATAGATATACAAATCAAATATTTACTGATAATCAGAGAGAAATTTATTTCAAAAATTTCTTTGGAGTACATATAATTTGTCATTTATTAAAGGTGAAAGCAAATTTACATACTAATGAGAAGGTGTGCTTGTTTATTTTCACTGAAAAATTAAATCTTGCTGAATGTTTGAAACTGCATGACAGGGACATCATCAGCATTTTCCAGAGTCCACTGATATTTCCCTTTTAAAATCGTCAGTGCTGAGAGCACAGCTTCGCATAAATATGCAGAGCAAGATGGCAGAATTATGCTTAGTGCCATTTCAGAAATTGTTGGAAATCTGCCCTAATCTCAAGCCAAAGTTCATTGAATGCAGTCTGTGACACTCAAGTCAGCAACTCAGACAGGAATTTAAAAAAAAAAAATCAAACATTTCAACAAATTCAATCCAAAGATATACTAATTTCATACTTATATGCTGAGGAATGATAGTAGAAAATATTAAAAACCTGTTGCTTTTTGTAATGCAAGCACTGTGCCTCTAGATGAGCAGAAATTCTGTATTATGCTGTAAAATAATTGTAATTGCTAACATACAAGTGTCTAGAATCTGAGCTAGGTTGTTTCATGCAGTATTCAATATGTGGTATGACGGCATATGCACATGGTAAAGTGCAGGATTTATGTGTTCAGAAGCAAGTCTGCAGTCAAGTCCCATGATGCAATATGGGTAATCAAGGCTAGAAACACCTCAAATTCATTACACACTTGATTTTGAATTGATGTTTTGGTCATTAAACACCTAGAAACTTTTTTTATTGCCAACATTTTTATTGAGCTCTCTGTGTGCAGCTATACTACCTCATATGGATTCAGAAGCCACGTCTTATTAGATGCTGTGTCTTAAGCGGTGGTTCTTAACTGCTGCCTTGGGTCAGGGAAACAAGGGTTAATCTAGATATACAGAACCTTGCCCATACCAATCACCTTCTAATGGAATTGTTTCTTGACCGAAAGCATGTCAGAAAAGGGCATAGCCAAGAGAAAGAAATCCCCCTTAGTGAACACAACGGTGATCACATGAAACTAGAAATTGCTACTCCCTCCATGCTGGGCATTTTAGGCTCATCATGTCCCTGAGCCACTAGAGACAAGGTGGGAGTTGGGGGGTAAGTGCATCTCTACTGGCTGGACTTATTGATCCAGACCTCTAAGAGAAAATCGTTGCTGAAAATAGACATGACAGACTTTAGGATTCAGAAATTCACTAGTGTGCATGCATCTTAGAGATCATACACCAAGAGCCGTGATCCTTGGAAACACAATGAACTAAGAAAGACAAACACAAGACTTGGGCCCAAAGGAAATGAAGAACTGGGTGCTGACAACTGTGAGGATCTTGGGATCCCTGGTGGGAGGAGATGGTTGAGTGATCAACATAGTAATCAGTACCCTGCATGAAACTGTTGCTCCTGCATTTTTCAGTCCCCCTGTAGACCGAAAACAGCCACGCTTAAAGCCACCATTTACCTTCCAGGTTAGACTCTGACTAAATTAAGTTCCCTTGAAATAATGCAGTGATGAAGGGGGATGTCATGGTTTCTCCCTTGGTTGGTATGTGTTTGGTTTGAGGTTGTAAATATACAGAAAGAGACAAGAGGAAGAGAGGTAAGAGAAGGCCTGGAGGAGGAAGAGGAGGAGTTGGAGAAGGAGGAGGATGAGAAAAGAATAGAGAGACTTGATGAGCCTAAAATGCTGGGGTCAGGGGAGTACTACTTTCTGTTTTCACGGGATCACTGTTGTATTCACTGGGCTCCCTTCATCTTTGGCATCGAATTGATTTTGATATTTGGTAGTCAGAGAGAAAGAAGGGATGTTTATTTTCCTGGATTCTCCCCTATATTGCTGTGCTTGCATTGTGGCTGTCCACCTGGAACCATAAAGGCTGTCAGATGACACTCTTGTTGCTGCTAAAGTTTCTCCAGGTTCCAGAATTGCCCATTTTTTCTTTTATGCTTGGGCCTTGGCATAGGAACAGCTTCCTGCCAGGACTAGACTCTGGGTGATTCCCCATTACCCTTGCTTGTGATTTTGCTCTCCTGTGCACCTGGTCTCTGCATTAAATTCCCTTCAATACATTCAGAGTGTTCATCCATTCCTTCCAGGGGTCTGGTTGGTGGCCAGTTGTTATGTCTGTGAATAGCATACTAGGCATGTACAGTGTGGCTTGAGATACAATACAAAATTCCTTCTGTAGAATACTGTTAACAGATATCTCATTTATGAGCTAAAAATATTCAAAACTTTGTATAATAGATAGTATGATTTCTTCTCAGAGATTGGTGTTTGATAATATTGTAAATTTCAGAATTCCTGTTTTGTAATTATTTCTTTGGCAAAATATTCACTAGCCACCCTGTTGAATTATTGACTACTGATAGATTCTGGAGAAAGGCAATCACTGACTTCAGTTTTGTGCCAAGCAGTGAGCCCACCAGACTCCATCAGACAGTTCCAAAACTGGAGTTAAAGTCAGTGAGTTACAAAAGAAAACAAAAAGACATGAATATGGTGAAGAGACTTGTGGGGAGGAGGAGGGGGTGGCAGGCGTGGACCAGAGAGAAGGGAGTGAAGAGATCAGAGTAATCTTAGTTACTCACATGCATTACAGAGGCAAGACTCAACAAAAATCACTTTAAAAGACACATGACATTGCCAGGCGGTGGTGGCGCACGCCTTTAATCCCGCATTGGGAGGCAGAGGCAGGCGGATCTCTGTGAGTTCGAGGCCAGCCTGGGCTACCAAGTGAGTTCCAGGAAAGGAGCAAAGCTACATAGAGAAACCCTGTCTCGAAAAACAAAAAAAAAAAAAAAAAAAAAAAAAGAATACAATGACAGATTAGGAAAAACACAACAGTTAAAGAGGGGAGGGGAAACAGCCAGGTGTGGGCGTTTGAATGAGAATGGCTTCCATAGGCTCAGATATTTGAAAGCTTGATAAGCAGTTGGTGGAACTCTTGGGAAGGATTAGGAGGTGTGGCTTTGTTGGAGGAGGTGTATTACCGGGGGGCGCGGGAGGGGGGGGCAGGCTTTCAGGTTTAAAAAGTCCAACCCATTCCCAATTAGCTTCTCTCTACCTCGTGCTTATAGATAAGTTCCAAGTACTGCTACAGTGCCATGTCTGTGCTGCCTTCTCTGTGCCATGATGACCATAGACTCTAACCTTCTGGAACCATAGGCTCCAATAAACATTTTTCTATGAGTTACCTTAGTTATATGGTGTCTCTTCACAGCAATAGAAAAGTAACAAAGCCACAGGACAGAAACACAGACACACGCACACGCGCACACACACGCATGCACACGCATGCGTGAGCATCATAGCTAGAAAGAGCAAGACTCTCAGCTGCTAAGTGACACAGCCTAAACAGGTGCATGGACTATTCTAGGGGGTAAACAAGCTTTTACTTCTCTTCCACTTTTCCTTTTCTGTGTTCCTCTCTCTCTTTATTCTACACGTGCTTTTGGGGATGTCTTAAGCAATAGTTTGAAAATAGATACGAAAGAAGTACAAAAAGAACCTCCCCGTCAAAGAAATTCCACAGTTTCCTTGAGTTCAAATAGCTGGCCCTATTATTTGCACTGTACTTAACAGAGCTAAAATCCCAGTTTGTGTTAGGGACATGTGGTCACTAGGATCATCATTCAATTAAAACCACCTTCTTTCAGATCAGTTCGACCCACTGAAACACAGTCCAACAGACGTGCCATAATTTAGCCTGATAATTTCATTTAGGCCATTGTAAGTGATAAATGAAATCGAGACCTCAACCTCGTCTCTGGTTTTGGCTGCCTTCAGTGTGCCGTTGTATAATTTTGCCTATTATTTATTTTTACAGGGCCTATGGGGTTGGTGAGTCTGTGGAGAGAGCCTTCCAGGCAGTCATTAAATGCGCTTGCATAATCCTTTATGAACTGCCAGCATGATCTCTGTAATGACCAGCAAGCTTCAGATGTGACTTTGTGATTCTGTTTTGGGTATGAACACCTGCAGGGCCCTCAAATGGCAAGAACAAAGGAGAAACCCACAGGAAGAGCTTGAAACTCCAACCCCTCTCAAGGTTTAAACAGCCCCACTGTTGGATCCAAGACCAAAGTCTTCTAAACTTTAGAATAGAAAGTCGTGGTTCTCAACCTTCCTAAAGCCGCGACCCTTTAATACAGTTCCTTTGCTGTGGTGACTCCCAGCCATAAAATTATTTTCCTTGCTACTTCAAAACTGTAATCTTGCTACTGTTATGATTGTAATGTAAATATCTGTTTTCTAATCATCTTAGGTGACCCCTGTGAAGGGTCATTTGACCCCCAAAGGGGTTGATACCCACAGGTTGAGAGCTGCTGATCTAAAGCATCAGGGGAAAAACAAAACAGAACAAACAAACATAAAAATGTGTAGGTTGCTGAGAGGCCTCAGCAGGCAAAGGTGCTCTCTACTAGCCTGATGATCTCTGTACAAACTTCCTGTCTGCCATCACTCATAAAGTCTTTGCACACTTGAAATTTTTGAGGAGGGCGGATCTTATGTAATGTTTTTAATCACAATGAAACAAAATAAATCAGATCCTTTATGGATTCATTAGCAACTGTTGCAGGACATGGATGACAGGAGCCCTGTGATAGCTGAAGGATTGTACATGTGAACCCACAGGGGACCAGAGACTGTCCAGGGTAATTTTCCAAGGACAAAGGTGACAGAAGACCTGGGGAGCTTACATATCTGGCCCGCCTGAGATGTCATGCAGTTGATAATAGCCTAGATCTCTGCCTCCTCCCCCTCAAACCATGGTACTGTGTTTGATATCACCTGGCAGTGTGGACACTTTCTCTACGTGGAATCAGCACTTGTCTTTCTGTGACAGCTTATGTTTTTCACAGATTACCCTGAAATCTTATCCCTATTGTTAGATTTGTAGAATTTCATTGTTGAGGCTAAAGCTTATTCTACCCACACTGCTCCACATTTTCTTTTTCCACTCATCTGTCAGTGTATAGTAAGATTGTATAAGAATAATAAATGGGGTGCTGGTATCTGAGATCTTCCTTTCATTTTGGGGTGGTGGGAGGGTAAATACCAGAAGAATTGTTGGGAACATATGGTGTTTCCTGTGTTCCTTTTCTGATGGATTTCTATCCTGTTTCTATAACATCTGTACCATGCTGCCTTCTCACCAAATGCCCAAGTTCTCTAATCTCTTCCAACATTGCCAATGCTGTGTGGCCATTTTGATTACTCCTAAAAACTATAAGGCATCATTTACTGTGTTTCACATATATTTCTCTGATAATGGTAACATGGAGGGTCTTTTTTTTATAATGTGTCCATTGGAGGTGTTGTGTGTGTTGTGTGTGTGTGAGAGAGAGAGAGAGAGAGGAGAGAGAGAGAGAGAGAGAGAGAGAGAGATTTAAGTTCTTAGACTATTTTAAACCAGGTTATTAAATTTTTGCAATCAACTCACAAGAATTCTTTACAGGTGTTGGAGATTAATCCATTAGCAGACAGAATTGGAAATGTTTTCTTGAATTTCATATGTGGCCTTTTAGCTGCTTGAATAGTCCCTTTGTTGTGCAAAAGCTTGTTGTTCTGTTGTTTATTTCTGGTTTCGTTGACTGTACCTTGAAAGTAATATATCTTCTCTCTCACTAATTTTATGATATGTAACATTTTGAAATTTAAAAACCATGTAAGGCTAAGAACAAATTACTGTGAGTCATATGGGGGAGGGAAGAGGCAGGATTCAGACACTCTGAAGGTTCAAGAATCTTCTAGAGTATCTCATCTAGCCACATCAGGCATTTGGATAATGTGGGCAGTGAGGGCCATCTGTGGGCAACACTATATAGTATTGAGTCCAGGGATCAGGATCCAAGCATTTAGCAAAGGCCAGACAACAATGAGATCTCCAAGTATGGATAGGAACGTGTCTTAAAATCCCATACCTAACCAGGAACTTATACCCTGCAGCAGGCTTGGCCCAAGTCAGGAGCTGTGAACTTTGTCTTCCAAGTAAGACTGTTTTGCTATCACTAAACCAAATACCAGTGTATCTTGGCCAAGAACTGGATTTTTTCCTGATTTCACCCACCTCCTCTCATGCATGATTTTAATTTCTTCCATAGACTGGCAACCTCTGCATGAGATGTAAGGAGACTCCAATGATAGTGTGTGGCAAACCAGTTCAGTTCCTGAGGAGTGTTGGTCTGTATGGGATAGGCTACCTTGGGTGTTCTTAAAAATTACCTCAGGAGGAGATTCCCTTGCCAGAAGTCTTAAATCACCCGAAAGCTGCTTTGACAACCAGAATAATAAACAGGGGTGCACATAGAAAGCGGGATCAGGTTTGATGAGCCAATTGGCTCTTCTCTGGGCAGGGGCTGGATGGGGCACAGGAGACCCGAGATCCAGGAGGACAAATGCAAGAAGAGCCACATTATAGAACAACAAAACTTCTATGAAGGATCATAGTAAGGATACCTCTGAATCTCATAGAGATGAGGAAACAGGGCAAACAGAGATCTGGGAGGGGATCCAAAAGTGCAGGTCTGGAGGAAGACGCATTTGGGTAGATGCAGACACCTTTCACTTTTGAGCTTCCCCTCCAAAACTAATTAGAAGTAAGTTTTCTCTTCCATCCTAAATTCATCATGGGTTATCTCCCTGGATACTACAGAAAGTCTGCTGTAATTAATTAACACTCTAAACTGTTTTCAACTTGTTTTTTGGATAAAATTTGTCTCTATGATTAATTGATACCTCTGTAAGGGCATTCAAAGTCTTGGTCATTTTTTTGCCCTCCCTAGCATTTAGCTCTCCTGAAAATAGAAGACTTAATTAATAAACTCTCATTGCATGAGTGATTGAATCATATTTTTTAAGAAAACAGCATTTCCTAATAGTTGGTAAATGTCGACATCGCCTCTGTGATGTTATAAGACAAGGGTCTCTCGGGAGGGATGAAACTTGCATATTGCCTTTCGGGCTCATTTATCATCTTTACATTGTCTTCAAAAGCATTTGAATTTTTGCTATAATCTAAAATACCAAACTCCAGATCACTACCAAGCCAACTGGAAACATACTTGAAGATACTGAAGACTTGTAGAGAACAGGGTTTCCCACATGACTGTGGCTAAATACTGTGTCACAGCTGTTATTAAAATGGTATATCACACAAGCCCTAGCTCACCCATACCCAGCAGGCCTGTTTTCTAGAGCTCCTGTACAAACTGCCACTGAATGCTATTCTCTTTTGAATTCCCTTTTGTTCTCAGACTAGCAAATATTTTTTAGCAAACAGCAAGACTAATGTGACTCTATGCTAAAAATGGCCAACATCGGTATAAACAAATTTATTTAGTAGCAGAAAAGTGCCTCTGTGCAATTATCTTGTTTTAACACAAAGGGGATATTTTACAATTACAAAACACCTGTTGAAAATTTCTAACTCTCTCCGTGGGCTGCAGATGCTGCTGGGTTTTGCTTTGTTCCTACACTTAATAGTCTCACTAATTATAACTGTTTAAAACTATGGCCCAGAAATACGTTGCAGACACATACTGAAAGCATATTATCTGAAAAATAACACAAATTAAAATAGAAAATCAAACATAACTATAATTAGTTGATAAACAGAATGGTCATTTCTTCCTAGAGAACTATTTTTGTGACTGGATGTAGGCAAAAGGTCAGATCCTCTGCACATTTAATGTGAAGGAAAACATCTTCCTTTGGGCTTTGCAAAAAAAAAAAAAAAAAAAAAAAAATGCCTGAAAAACTTTGATATATTTTACTTGAATTTGCAATATATGTGTATTTCAGCACTTAAAATCTTTATGACATAGCTTTCTCTTAGTCACCAGGTCCTATGGTGAGAGTGGTGATGTTGGATGTGTTGTGGGCCTCTTCTCAGAATGGGGTGAACTTGTAACCATATGGTTAAGTTATGTATCCTTTCTGTGCCTTGCTGTCTCATTGGTACCTCAGGAATCACACTCAGACAGGCCGGGGGGAGTGTAAGTCGTGTTTCCCCTAAGTCAATTTTCTTATTAGGGCTGTAGGAAGGAGACTTATTAGGACTGCGGTCTCCAGGAGGAAGCAGGATGATTCCTTCCTGGTTGTTTCCTGTTGTTGCCTTGGTCAGCCTGTCTCCTTCCTCTTCCTGTGACCATTGTCTTAGCTGCGGTTCTTCACCCTGGCGCTATAGTCCGTGGTTACAGCAGCCGTTGAGCCAGTATGAGGATTTTTTAGTGTGTAAGCTTCCTATCAGAAACGCTACTAAATATGTCCAACCTTCAGTCTCTGGGCCACAGGATAGCTATAAACATAGTGTGACACAAAATCTTAAATTTGGTTAAAACATTGTGAGTTCTTTGTTTGCTCATTGTTTTGGTAACTTGATCAAGCAGTTCTAGAGTGTGAACTTTACAGATGACCGCACATGTTGCGATGTCAAAAGGTTGAACTTGACTGCACCAAGTCAAGCCTGTCTTCAAAGCTCGTGAGCCTTCTGGGAACCTCCTGTGTCATCAAGCCTGTCAGCATTAGCTGAGCAGTGACTTCCCTAGGAGGCCTGAGTGTCGGTTCCACACATCGCCCTCCCTGCAAGTTTCTCATTTTTCATGTTTCAAACACAACCCCAGTGATAATAACTTATTGTTGAAATCACTACCTGCAATGGCTCCGGCTTCTCTGTTGACTTCTGCAGTTACCTAGTGAACAACTGATTATACTTGGTGTGTTAATTTACTTGTCTTGGTGTTGTGATCAAACACCTGGCATGAAAGTAATGTGAGGGAGGAAGCGTTTAGGCTCACAGTTGAGAGTATTTGTCCGTCATGGTGGGGAAAGCAGGTAGGAGACACTCCCATCTATAGTGATGGGAAGATGAGGTTGCTAGGTTAGTCTTAGCAGATCAATAAAGAGGATGCTGGTACCCAAGTCTCTCCTCCCCTTTCCTCATAATTTATTCTAGAACCTCAATACATGGGAGTGGTGTGGTCCATTCATACTTAAGGCAAATCTCTACCCTCTGTTAATCTCTGGAAAAGCCTTCACAGATATACCTGAAGATGTGTCTCAATAATAGCCTAGGCATTTCTTTTTAAAGAAATTTAGTATTTGAAAAATCTGTAAGTATACACAATGAATCTTGATTGTATATGCCCCCAATCCCTCTACTCCACTCTTCATTCCCACCTTCCCTTCCAGCTTCAAGTTCTTTTTTTTTTTTTTTTTTAAATAATCCATTGAGACCAACTAGTGCTGCCCATGCCCATGGCTACTCATGGCTACATGATTATACAGTGGGGCATGGACAACCTGCTAATGGCCAACCTCCAAGAAAAGTGACTCTCCATCTCATAGTAGTCATCAATAGACAATGTAGTTCCTCAACTTGGAGTGGAGCCTCAGGATCACTCACCTTTCCATTCTGGAATCTTTTGTCTTATATAGGTTGTATGCAGGTAACCACAGTTTTGGTAAGTTCATGTATAACAGCCCTGTCATTTCCAATAGGTTTTTTTTTCATCCAATCATATGGTAGTCAAAATTAACCAGCACATTTAGTTATAAACTCTTTCAATCAAAGTTCTTCTACTAAACAACTAGTATGATTTCTATCTCCTAATTGGATCCTGATTGATGTAATTTCTAGAATTACATTCCTGCTGAATATTATCCAACATCAGATCATGTGGAATGGCAGTGTGTGTGTGTGTGTGTTTGTGTGTGTGTGTGTGTGTGTGTGTGTGTACTACCTTAGATACAGCATGGTAACTAAGACATACAAGTTATACTACGGAATAAATTTTAGTTTAACAGTACAAGCTACCATATAAAAACCTGAAATTTTGAAACCTTTGGATTCTAACTGATTAGTAACCTTACAGCCAAGCTTACTGAACAGACTGTATTATATATAGTAATGTGACTGAAACTCAAAAATGTAGCTCTGAGGATTTGAGACAAAAAGATACAAGTAAAGAGATTTTCTTAGTGAGACTTATTCCTCTATGCTAGGCAGTGAGACAAGTTGATCTCATTGAAGGAACACAAAGAAAACACAAGACGGAAGGAATCCCATGAAGTAAGATGAGAAAGAACT